>NW_007726177.1:383705-497688 GCF_000696425.1 Galeopterus variegatus | reverse complement strand
AGTCAGGCAGAGAAAAAGAAATACCACATGTTCTCACTTATTGGTGGGAGCTAAAAATAAATAAGTAAATTCACTCACACACACACAAAATAACCGGGGGGTGGGGGGGAGAAGATATAACAACTACAGTCCTTTGAAGTTGTTACAACAAGCAAATGGAAAGGACATTGTTGGGTGGGAGGGGGGAGAGGGAGGAGGGAGGGAGGTTTCGGTGATGGGCCATAATAATCAACCACATTGTATATCGACAAAATAAAAATTTAAAGAAAAAAACTATATATCTATATTTTTTTTTTCAGAAATATTATATTTCTGAATAGAGTATAAATTTTAGATTTAGTTTTCAAGTAAATAGTAGATATATATTTCACTTTTTTGTGAAGATATTTCATACTTCAACTATACACTTGTCTTTATTATGAATGTATAAGAAAAAACAATTAGAAAGATGAAAATAATTGTAATTATGGAGGATGTTCAAATAGAGCAAGGTCAGCAATTTTTTTATGTAAAGGGCTAGATAGTAAATATTTTTAATTGTATTAGACAAATGGTGTCTGGTCATGGCTACTAAAGTTTTTCCCTGCAGTGAGTAAACAACCACAGGCAGTGCATAAATGAATGAATGAATCTTTGTTCTAATAAAAGTTTATTTACAAAAGTAGGCAATAGGCTGGGTTTGTCCCAGGGACCATAGTTTGCTGATCTCCGAAGGTGAGCATCCAACTAAAAAGGAAAAATCCTGAGGATGTAATACTGAGAAAATTTACTAAAATAGGGGCAACACTATACCTGCATTTCTTTATAAGATACTTTTATAAGTGAAATTGGTACAAAGAAGACAATAGTACGTATAACGGTTATATTCTTAAAATGATGTTTACCAAATGTTGAGAAATAATTTCAGAGTGTGGACTTAGAGATTTTATTTTTTTCTTTATATTTTTCATTAATTCAATTATTTAATTTTTTTCTGTGTACTTATATCAGTTTTATAAATAAATATGTTTGTGTCTTAAAAAAGAGATCTAATATATATATTTTTAATTCTTACATAAATTGAATGCCGAATAGTAGAATTCATAATGTATGTAGGTTCTGGTTGCTATATATTAAATAATTTTCTCCTTTATATCTTAGAATTGTAAAATAAACATCTTGAAGAGGCTTCTTGATATGAACCCGGGTTGTTACCTGTATAAGTATATTTTTTGTTTTAGTTAAATAAATTACCTCAGCCTTTTTTTGAGGATTCAACAGCATGCATTGAAAAATAATAAACAAGAGAGGAATTGCTATTAGAGGCAAAAAGAGAAAGAAAAAACAGGATTAATGTCTTCAGCATGGGGATACTTTACTAAAACACTTACTTTTTAAGTTGATATGTAGAACATAATGCTAAAATGAATGTGTGTATAACAAACATCAGTTAAATGATATGGGCCTGGATTTATATTTTTATTTTATCCTTTTAAAAGCTATTTTTTCCCAAAATATACAAGCTAAAGTTATTTTTAAGGCTATACAAACTACTAACATTTTATTATTCAATTTATACAAGGGTACTTCAAAAAGTTCATGGAGAAAGGTAACTAAAAAATAATAGCAATCTTTCTACGAACTTTTCAAGCCCCCTCATACATTTAAATCCAAAAACATTTAGTAAATACATGCAGTGAGTTAATTATGCTGTTCATGGATTAATACTGCCAGAAAAATGACATTAAAAATATTCTATTTGTGATTTTAGATTAAACATTTTGTTCATCAAATCATTATTTTTATTAAACACTCTTCATCAAAAATACTTCTGAAGGCAATATAAATAGTAACATGTAAAATACACACTTAATGGAATGCTTTGTAATTAACATTTGTTATAAGATGGTATTTTCCTGTCATCAGTAAGGCCGTGTATTTATTTTTCAAATCATCATTCTGGTTTTCATTGATCTCTGCCCTCTGTGACAAAAGTCATTTATATGGCAGACAGTATTTTGAGAGTTCTCTCAGGTTTTGAAATAGAATCTCCCAATCAGTCTTTGAAGAGAATTTAAAGTTTATACATTGCGTTATGCAGTTGTCTTTTCTGAATCACAACTCTTAGTTTTTGACATCTTTCTTTAGGAAACAGGAAAGGACATTAATTATAATCATTGTTTTCACTACAAAATAAGGGTTGTGTATGTAGCTGACAATCTGAAGTGACTTGGTTTTTAAATTTATTTTTTTTTCAGTGAAGTTTGAATGTTTTCAGAATGTCTATATTCAGGAGAATGAAAAGTATGAAGTGAAAGCCAAATAAATGAATGCTTTGCGAAAAAAAATAAAGTAACATTCCTGGAATATTCTAAATGGAGCACTTCACGTGAAGGTTATTAAGTTAGTTTGATATATTTGCCTACAAATTCTAAGGTACTTGCCTTATTCTCGCCCATTCACAATGGGAATATTATGGAGAAAGAGATGAATGTGATTTGCAGCTCTTACATGTGGGGAAAAAAAAATGTTCAATTTTTAAAATAAACAGTTGAACCAAACTTATTTTCATTTGCTTGATTTATTTCTTTTTTTTTTTTTTTACTATTTCTCTAAGAAATTATTACAGAAAAAATTTGCATATAGTCCAATGATAACTAATGTAAGAATTAAGGACTCATGTTAAGCTTAACATTTATGGAAAATAAAACATATATTGTATAATGGGTCAACACGATAGAAGTGTAATTCTGACTCACATAAAGTAAAAATGTAGGTGTTTCTAACTGGTGATGTAATACACAGATGTTTGATTTTGTGGATCTGTTATCTTTAATGCATGGTTTCCATGGTTGCTCTGCTCTTGTTTATTAGTGAATTGGAGGAGAGGGGTGAGCCTGGCAGAGAGTGTGTGCTGGGTGGAAGACGATGTTTCTCAGGCAGAACTGGTTTCAGTTCTCATTACTTCTGCTCCCTTCCCGTCGGTGAGGAGTCAGTCATTTGGCCACAACTAATTGCAAAGGAGACTGGAAAATGAAGTCCAGCTGCCCATGAAGAAGAGAAAATGGACTGTATGAATAGCTAGCCAGTCTCTGCCACATAGAATTTAACATCAAATAGTGACTATAATTTTATCATCTTTAAAGCCTTTATACAATTAATACTATCAAAATGACAACTTTATAATCCATAAGATTATATTTATATATTACAATTCATAAAATAGTGTGTTACCAGACAGAACATAGACCTAGATATTTTGCCCCCTTCCTATTGGTTCAAGAAATACAATGTTAAACACAATTTCAGAGCAAACCGAACTCAGTGGACACTTGTATTAAACATTAGTTTTTTTGGTTCTCTCTTCTTTAACATAGCTTTCTAATATTGTATTTTCTGATTTGATTTCATAAATGTTGCAATAATGGCCTGAATTATAACAACATAATTTCCATATTGTTAAATAAAAGTAAACATTTATGTAATGACATCAATCCATGAACACATTTCTATTTTTTTAAATTAACCTATATTACTACATTTGTTCAAAGAACTGTGACTAATTAATTTGATTATGAAGAAGTTTTACAGGTCTTTCGTCAGAAAGAAAGCTGAAATCTAGAGAGTTTATCACAATATGCAGTTTCAACCTCAGGCTATTCAAGCCAACATGAAAAAAAGAAACAAAAGACAGGAAACTGATATTATGCACTAAACAATATTAGCTTTGATATTGATGAGATGTCAGGGAGAATAAACATAGTCCCAGAGATTTGGATAATACTATTTTATTGTATGATTCTATGCTGGAGGTGTTCTGAGACCCACATAGGAATTGTTCTGTCAATCTTCTAGCAATTTCCATTATCGTGATGATTGAAGGGTCTCACTCTAGTGGCAGAGGAGATACAACAGTGATCTACTGTGTTTCAGTGCAAATCTAATAATCATATAAAAAATTGTCTACATCTCTCTCAAAATTAGTAACAGTTTCTGCTGATGCCACCCCCCGTATGAGCTGAACAAAATGTTTCCTCAAGCTCCAAAGGAAAAATAAGTTTTCTACTCAATTGCATCTCATGTTCTTTTCTCATATTGTACATGATGAATTAGAGAAAGAGGGAAAGAGAACAAAGGAAAGAAAAGAGTGTGTGTGTGAACACATGTGCATGTGTAGTTACTCCTTATAAATTCTTGCAATTCAGTTGATAAGTAAATATTTAATGAATGCCTTTTCTGAGCCAGAAAACAACATTAACCCTAGCAAAGCCAATGGTTTCAAGGAGCTTATCCTCTAATGAAGGAAATTATCTGTAAATACACAAAGTCTAGACATCATTAAGCATCTCAAAGGAAATAAAGTAGCCCAAAGTAGGACTGTGTGAGAAGGTGGGATCAAAGCTAGATACCAAGTCTCTAACTCTGAGACAATACTCTATAAAACCAATTAGAAGCTGGTTTTATTTTTGACTATTCTCTAGAAAAGAAAGAATGACTTAGAAATTAACACATCTAAATCGAGGTGGTTGAGTGATGCCTGACAGAGACGTAGAAAATAAGAATGTGTATGCATAACTATATAAATAGCTCAGAAAATACAATTGAGCACGTTCACAATCGTTGCTAGTACCCCTTTCTCATTCTTAGAAATTGACTGTGCTATAACCACCTCCCTATGTGTTGTGGATTGACATCCCCCAAAACTTAGTCTCACTGTGACAGGGTAAAAAGGGTGGGAAATCCTGTTATGGTAATTGAAAGGTGAGGCCTTGCAGAGGTGATTAGATTGTAGGACCATGCTGTAATGAGTGAATGGATTAACAATTGTGGGCAGGGGCGTGCTTCTGATGGCTTTGAGGTGAGAGTCTCTCTCTCTCTCTCTGTTCCACAATTATCTACCATCTGATGAGACTGCTGAACTGCTGTAAAGCAACCACCAAAGAAGACCCTCACCAGGTGTGTTCCCTGGTCTTTGGCCTTCCCAGCCTCTGAAATTGTAAGCAATACATTTTTTCTCAAAAATCACCCAGTTCTAGATATTTTGTTGTAAGCAACAGAAACAGGCTAATACACTGTCCTGTGAGCTCCAGCAGCAGTGCGCACTCTGTCAGCTTCCTTCCTGCACCATTTCTATGTCTTACTTCTTAGTACCCTCGCTGTTGCTGCTGCTTACCTGTTATTTCTTTATCTCTTTAAGGACTCTTCTTGTGCTTTCCACATAGATTTCCAATCTCAGCATCGCTCTTCTCCTCTACCTAATGCTAAACTTTTATGGAAAGATCAGTTCTCAGAGAAAACCATCAGGAGCTGTCATTTGTTTGTTTGTTTGTTTTCTTTTTCTATCTCAAAACATGGAAATATACCTATGCTAGGCCCTTGATTCTCAACCTCATGGCCTTCAAGCAGGATTGGGTTTTTGAAAAAAAAAAAAAAAAGAAATATGAGAGAGATAAGAGACAGAAAGAGAGAGCGAGAAAGAAGAAATTTTGGTGCTTAAAATGATGGGGTGGAGGGTAAAATAGGGTCACAGCCCTACCTGTGATCCCAGTGCAAAGATCCCAGAGCTAAGAGATCCAGTCTATGCAACCTGCCAGGTGAACACACTCTGATGATATTCTATCTGATTTATTAGTGATACGAATTCTAGGTGAGGGTGAAGATGAACATTTTTCACCTCTCCCACTTCTACAAACTGTGAAATTTATCCAGAAATCACATATCATGCTCCTAATCAGAACATCATAACACATTGCCTCCTAGGAGAGGATGCCTTGGGCAGATGCAAGGGTGCAATTTGTAGGGCAAATATTCCAAAGCCAGCTCAAGCTATTCACATTACAGACAAGAAAATGAGGCTTTATGGTGTAAAACATGCTTTTTAGCAACTTACATCTAAGAACTATAACTCCAATCCCAGACCCTGTGCATAAAAATTTCATAGGTTTTCTTTGTTTTTTATTAAACAACAATATACTGCAATCTTTGATTCAAACTGTCCTAGCTTTAAGTCCTGGCTTTGGCACTTATTGGTTTTTGACTGTGAGCAAGAAACTTAACTCTTCAATACCTCAATTTCCTTGCTTTTGTACATCTAGAAAGATAAAACTTACTTTATGACTTTGTTGTGGGGATTGCGAGAGATAGATAATAAATAACACATGTAAACTGCTTGGCATATATAATAGGCACTAAAAATATTTATTCTCACCATTTTTATATAAATTGGTTGTCTGGGTTAGATAAAATTTAATAAAATTTAATAAACCAAACTACCAATCAAAAGTTGCCAAGAGCTTGCTAACAGAATCTTGGTAAACACAGGAATATGGACTTGTTTTTTAAATCCATGGAACGGCCTGCCCAAGTTACATGAAAAGCAAGGACGTCAGCTATCTTTTGCAGTGTGACTGAATAGATGAAATAAGTGATCATTGATTACATCTCATGAATCTGTGGTCAGCTGGGTGGCTTCTTTAGGCATGGCTGGTTCTTACAGGCTCACTCATGTGGGGATTGGGGCTCTGCTCTAAGTTAGGTTCAACTGGGGAACCCTCCCTGAGACAGCCCCACTCTACATGTATGTCATCCTCTTCTGGGACCAGCTGGCCAGCGTAAATATGTCCTTTTTAACAGCAGTGTTGGGAGTGCAAAAGAGCACAGCCAATAAGGCAGATGCATTTCCAAATCTCTGCTGGCGTCACACCTGCTAACATCTCACTAGCCAAAGCATGTCATGTCACACAGGAAAATGGACTTGAGGGTCGTGGAGATATTATCTGTTTCTTGAGGAGCTAAAAAAAAAATCCAGTAAAAGGGTATGGACATAGGGACACTTAAATAATCTACCACAGCAAGTAAACATTCCCCTGGGAAAAATGTGTATGGAAACCCCACTTTTGTGGTCTAAGGATGGATTCCCTTCCCCTTAGTAGAAAAGAATTTTAATGTATTGTTGAATATGTGCTTTGTGGCCTTAGGAAAATTATTTAATCTTTCTGTGATTCAGTAAAATGGAATAATAAGAAGACCTATAGCATAGAGTGTCTTTGAGCATTAAACAAGATAATCTATATGCTTAAAACAAGGTCAGGCATACAGTAAGTGATCAGTAAGTGATTGTTGCTATTTGGATCTGGTCAATGAAAATTAATAATTTTACATAAAGGTCTAAAAGCCTCCCATGAACGAGGGGAATCCAAGACTCTAGGCTCTGAAATGTTGGGGTCTCAGGCTATTAGGCCTCTAATTTGCTGGGATGTTTCATACACCAAGATCCATAGGTTCATTAGTTTGCACACTTAGTAATATTTTGGGGAAAACGTCAGAGGATGCTATGGTAAACACAAGTGCAATAATTTGAAACCTTAAACACACAACATATGTGTCCTAGCATAAGATTGAGAGATTGGGAAAATCTCCCTCAAGTAAGTATTCTGGGCTAGGTAGGGACTTTATTAATACTTGTGATTAAAAATCTTTAATGAAGCCTAAGTCCATGGACATTTTAAGTAACCAGAGATGAGTGTTATGCTGTGAAATTATACTTGTTTCCTCACCCTTTAGACTATGAAACGTAACCACCAGGCCAACAGTAGGGTCATTACAGTAGTGGACAGGGGTGGTGCTGTAGCTGATATCAGCAGGTAGGTGGGGGCCTGCTTTTGGCATGATTAGATGTTTCAGCTCTCTTTTTATGGGACATTTAGAAGCAGTACTTGCCTTCCTCAGTTGATTAAGCCTCTGAGTTTCTCTGACAATTAATAAGGAGAAATAACTCAAAATAGAGATACTAAAACTTTTACTAATCTAGGAACATGAGGATTCATGTGATTTATTCATTGAAGTGAATTTTTTTATATTATAATTATTATTACTTTGAGATAACACTAGAATTCCTCCTACAATTTTGAAGATACTCCACAATTTCTTTTGCCCTGAGGACAAAGATTTCCCAGAATATATTGTTACTGGGAATTAGGAATATTGGGAGAGAACAAAAATACATAATAACAAAACCTGAGAACAACTTGATAACCTTCATTGAACTTATTGTGGAATAATAATCAAATTTGTTTCCCACTTCATTCTTCTCTCCAATCCCCGGTGCAAGGTAGTTCTTGACTTGGTTTCTTTCCCTACGGTTTTCTTTTTCTAAAATGCAATATTAATGGAATCATAAAATATGAAATCCTTGTGTTTGGCTTCTTTCACTCTGAGCAATGTTTGTGAGATTCGATCATGTTATTGATGGTATTATTTGTGCTGTTATTTATAATTTCTTTATCACTAACTTTCACACCATTTTATGTATAGACTACAATTTATACATTCTTTCACAATTTTTTTAATATATGGGTTGCTCTCAGTTTTGATTTATTATCCATAAAGCTGCTATGAACGATATACATAAGCTTTTAGGTGGATATATTGTTTTATTTCTCTTGGGCTTATGTCTAGGAGTAAACTTGATGGTTATAGATTTAATTTAATAAGTAACTGTCAACTGTTTTCCATAGTGGTTAATATTTTATTCCCATCAACAATATATGAAATTCTAGTTTCTCCAATTTTGTCAACACTTGATATTGTCAGACTTTTAAAAATTTCAGTCATTCTAGTGAGCATGTATTAATATCCCACTTAGCTTAGATTTGCATTTCCCTATTTTCTACTGATGTGGAACATATTTTCACATTCTTATAGCCATTCCTATGCATATTGTTTGCAAAGTGTGTTCAAAACTTCTGCCACTTCTTAAACTTTCTTTTCATTCACTTATAAAGTTTTTTATATATTCTGCACTCAAGCCCCTATACATGTATAGTACTTTTACCAGTATGGGGCTCAACTTTTGTTTTCACAATATTGTCTTCTAAAGAGTATAATTTTACATTTAATGAATTTGAATATGTACTTATATTTATAATTATTTTCTATGCCTTGGGCTTTTTTGTGTTTTGAGAATTGTTTGCCTGCAAGTACACCAATATTGTACTTTACTCCTATGTTTTCTTCTTAATGTTTATGGTTTTATCTTTTATGCATGAGTTTTTAAACATTTCTTGTTAGTGTTTCTGCTTGAAGTTAAGTTAAAATAAAGTTTGACTTTTTCCCCATTTAGATATCCATATGTTTCAGAAGTATTTGTTGAAAAGGTTATATTTCTTCACTGAATTCTCTACCATCTTTCTGAAAATCAATTAATTATAATGTTTGGGTCCATTATTGTACTACATATTTAATTATATATATATATATGTATAGTTATACATCCTATACACACACACATACACATGCACACATACTCACAATAATAGTATACTTTCTTCATTTACTTTTTTTGTAAGTCTTGAAATTGGGCAGTGTAAATTCTATAATTTCTAAAAATTATTTTGGTTATTCTGATCCTGTGCATTTCCATGTAAATTTTAAAGTCAGCTTGTTAAATGTTGCCCACAACCTAATGGAATTTTGAATGATATTGTGTTGAATTTGTCAATCAATTCAAGGAAAATCAATACCTTGTAATAGTCCATTTTTGTTGCTTATAACAGAATACCTGACACAGGGTAATTTATAAAGAAATGAAATTTATTTCCTATAATTTTTGATGCTGGAAAGTCCCAGGCCCAGGGAACACATTTGGTGAGAGACTTCTTCTGTGTGGGGACTCTCTACAGAGTCCTGTGTTGACCAGGGTGTCACATGGTAAGAATGGGCTGAGCAAGAGTGATTTAACTTCCTAATTTGTTCTCCATTAAAGCCATCAGAACCACTTCTATTACTCCATGAATAGATTGATCCATTCACAAAGACATAGTCCTCACAATCTAATCCCCTCTTAAAGGCCCTACCTTTCAAATACCATGACTAGATTTCCCTCTCTCTTACCACTGTTATAATGGGGGTTCAAGTTTCCAATCAGTGAACTTTTAGAGAACATTTAACCCATAACACATCTTATAATTCTGTAACTTTTAATGCATGAACATGGTATTCCTATGCAATTACTTAGGTCTTTAATTTAATTTTATTATTATTATTTGTTTATTTATTTTTTTGTCCTTTTTGTGACCGGCCGCACCACGCTCAGCCAGTGAGCAAATCGCACCGGCCATCCCTATATAGGATCCGAACCCGCGGTGGGAGCGCTGCTGTGCTCCCAGCGCTGCACTCTCCCGAGTGCACTACGGGCTCGGCCCTTTAGGTCTTTAATTTTTTCTCTGTGATACTCTGATGTTTTCAGTGCATAAATATTGCATATATGTTATTACATTCATAAATACTTAATATATTTTGATGTCACTGTAAATAAAATTATTTTTATTTTATTTCCCAATTGTTCAGTTTAACCACATAGAAATACAATTGACTGTGTCTTAAAACCTGCTAAATATTCATTCCAAATAGCTTTTTTGTAGATTTATTAAAATCACCTGTTCATTATTGTTGTAGAATCATGTTTTGCATCTAATGACAGTTTTATCTTTTTTTCAAATTAGTATAAATTTTGTTTTTTTGTATTATTGAAACGAGTAGGCTCTCCATTACAATTTAATGTAAAGGTGGTGAAAATGACCTATTTTGCCTTGGACAAAATCCTGGGGTGGGGAGGAGGATTGGCCTTTCACTATTTAGTGATATTACGTGTAGTTTTTTATAAATGCCTTTGCCAATTGAGAAAATTCCTTTCTATTAGTAATTTGCTGAGAGTTCTTTCCAAATCATAAATAAGAACTGAATTTTTAAGTACCATATATATATATATATCTACTAAAACTATCCCTTGACATTTCTTCGCTTCGCTACCCAGAAATAAAGTAAATTAACATTGATTGATTTTAAATAAAAAGAAAACTTTGCATTCCATGGATAAACTCCTTTGCTCATGATGCATTATTATTTTTTAAAATTGATTTTAATTGACATGCATTGATTATACATATTTACAGAGTACAGAGTTAGATTTGAATACACATATGCAATGTGTGAAGATCAAATCAGGGTACTTAGCATATTCATCATCACAAAAATTTATCTTTTCTTTATGATGAGAACATATGACTGCCTCTCTTCTAACCATTCAAAAATGTATGATAAATTATTGTTAATTATAGATGCCTAGCACTACTATCTTATTTTTATAATTGATGGACTCATCAAATATATTTTTATAAGGAGTATTGATTTATAGATTTTTTCTCTTTTTATTGAAACAATTGATTACACATATTTGTGGGGCAAAGAGTTGATTATCAATACTTGTATACAATATGTGGCGATAAAATCAGGATAATTAGCATTTTCGTCTTTGTGAAAGGTAAGCTTTTTTTTTTTAAGGCACTATTTGGTATTAAGGACATGATGACCATATAAAATGAGTTGAGAAAACTTCCTCTTTCTGTATTTCCTGAGCAATTTGGTGCAGAGTTAGAGTTATCTCTTTCATAAATGTAACAGAATAAATCAGTGAATTTATAGTCTGGAGTTGTGTTTGTGGGAAGGTTTTAAATTGTGATAATTTTTTGAATGGACGTAGGACTAATAAGATTTTACTACGTCTTTTTAAAATGAGTTTTGGTAATTTTTGTCAATTAAGGGATTTCTCAATTTTATTTAAGTTGTCAGATAGACTGACATAGAGTTGTGCATAATATTACCTTATTAATTTTTGATGTTCTTGGAATGTCTATTGATGGCCTTCATTCACATCTGTGATTGAAAATTTCACTCTAATTTTCTCTGACTTTCATATTTTTGTTGTAGAAGTCAGTTATCAATTGAATGTCCCTACTTTGAACATTATCCGCCTTGATCACTGTCTAATTTTGACTTCATTTAAAAAAAAATAATTGCTATGGTTATATTACCAGGTATGGTTTTCTCTGTATCTGTCTTGCTTGGGATTTATAGTGTTTTTGTAAGTGTAGTTAACAAATTACCAAGACAAATCATCAAAGGAAAGCCTGGGACAAGATGGATTCACTGCTAAACTCTACCAAATATTTAAAGAAGAACTAATGCCAATTCTTCTCAAATTTTTCCCAAAAAATAAGTGGGGAGGAGAGAATTCTTCCAAATTCTTTCTATGAAGCCAGCATTAACCTGATACCAAAACCAGACAAGGACACAACCAAAAAAGAAAACTACAGATCAATACCTTTGATGAACATAGATGGAAAAATTCTCAATAAAATATTAGCAAATAAATCCCATAGCACATCAAAAAGATTATGCACCGTGAACAAGTGGGAAGTACCCCAGGGATGCAGGAATGGTTCAATATATGCAAATCAATAAAAGTGACACACCACAGCAATGAAATAAAGGACAAAAACCATATGATCATCTCCACAGATGCAGAAAAGGCATCTGATAAAATTCAATATCCCTTCATAATAAAAATTCTCAACAAATGAGTTATGGAAGGAATATACTTCAACATAATAAGATCATACTTAACAAACCCACAGCTAACCTCATACAAAATGGGGAAAAGCTGACAGCTTTCTCTCTTTCTGTCTAAGATTTGGAACAAGATTAGGATGCCTGCTTTCAACATTTTTATTCAGAATAGTACTGCAAGTCCTATAAGATGGGAGACTATTACTGATTCAATCTTGTTACACTTCATTGGTCTGTTCTGGCTTTCTATTTCCAGTCCTAGCTGGAGCAATTAGACAAGAGAAAAAAATAAAGGACATTCAAATTGAAAAGGAGGGAGTCAAATTGTCCCTGTTTAAAGATGACAAGATCTTATATACAAAAAAGCCTCAAAGACTCCACCAAAAAACTATTAGAACCAACAAACAAATTCAGTAAAGTTTCAGGATACAAAATCAACATACAAAAATTAGTCACATTTCTCAGAAAACTCTCATGGAGAATCTCTTACTTGCCTCTTCCAGCCTTTGCTGGTCCCTGGTGTCCCTCTGCTTGTGGCAGCATAATTCCATTGTCAGTCTCTGTCTTCACATTGCCTTCCTCTCCCTTTGTGTCTCTGTGTGTCCTCTCTGTCTCTTATGATGGCACTCATTGAATTTAGGGTCCACCTTAATACAGTATCATTTTATCTGGATCCTTACTTTAAGTGCATCTGAAAGATTCTATTATCAAACAAAGTCACACTCTGAGGTTCTGAATGAACATGGATTTGGGAAGTCACTATTCAACCCACTGCTCTACTGACACAAGAGACACCTATTTGTGCTTTTCAGTGGAGGCTTCAATTTTTTTCAATCCTCTCATATAATAGATATTAATCTTCTTTTACTGAAGAACCAATATATGACTTGGAACCCATTTTTATGAAGCAGCAGTAGAGGCTTTGCATTATTTTCACCATAGTCATCTCTCTTTCAGTCATTTGTTTGCAATTACATGCTGAAATTAATTTCAGAAAATACATATTTTTTTAAACTTAGGAAAACCACTCTCATGTATGTACATTTAAAGGTAAAACATTGAAGCACAATAAAGTAAAGAATCTTTGTAACTCACTTAACAGTACTTTTGTAAGCAAGATTTCTACAGTTACCGGAATACTGATTTTCTTTCCTTCCTAGATTATCTAATTTTAGGTTATTGATCTAAGAAGCTAAAACATGTATCATTGAATTTCACACAAAGCATATAGGTATAAGATATCAGATCAGTTATAGAAAGGAGGTGCTTCAAACAAATTACAGAAAAATCAAATTATTTTAAGATTTGTTTTTAGCACCCTAATGGCATGTATTATAAGCACCTTAAATTATTTTTGCCTTAAGAGGAGAAAAGTCAATCTAATAATAGTTAATTCCCAGAATCCACATGTGATATTTATAAATAGTTACTGGAGAGTAATAAACTGTTTTTTATCCTTAATCATTTTATCACCTCTTTATAGAACATTAAACAATTGCATTTTAGAGCTTTATTCCTTCAAAAATTTTTCAGCAGACAGAATTTTTATTTATTACATGTGCATCCAAAATGTCATGGGGATTTCAAACTGTACCTTTCTGTTGTGCTCTTTTCATAGAGAATATTCTAATAATTGTAATAACAATAAATATCTCAAAAAGTTAGTTCATGAAATATGCAATTAACAGAGCCTGTATTAAAACTGTGAATCAAATGGTAAGCCAAAACTTGAAATAAATCAGCCTAACTGTGCACTCAGAATAAATGGGGCAATAGAAAACCAGTTCTGTGCTAATTGTCCTTTTGAAAATTAAATGAGCTGCTAGATAGTGGGTTTGGGCTGTGGCAAGGGAGGTGAGTCATAAAGGGTATCCAGTCTGGGCATTCCCTGGAGATTAGCTAGAGACCCTTTCTAAATATGATATGATTCATCAACCCCTCTCCCCAAAGAAAACATTCCCCTTGAACTTGAATCCATACTGGGATAGATTTCCTAACATATACTACCTTATTTCTTTTAGTTTCAACAGAAAGAAGACAATGAGTGAGAAACATTTTCTTTTCTATGATTTTACACATGATATTTTAAGATAAGTCTATATTGTGATTCTTTTGCTGCACTCCTACAATCAAGTCTTAGTCTAAAATCAGGACCAAATACATTTTGACCTTTTAGGAAATCAATGATATGTAGATATTTGTGATACATAATATCAACTGCTAATGAAAAAGCTCAATAATTGCAAATCTAGACTGATTTATGTAGTTTAAACTCTAACAAAACTAAAAGAAATTTTACTTCTGCTTTTTAATTTCTGTATATTATCTCTTGATGAGAAATGGAAAAAGGTGGCACATGAACTGGCTTTTAATTACCTTCTGATACCCTGACGAAGCATGATTCTGGAACTTTAGGAACTGTTGCTTAATATCAGCTTGTAGTCTAAGATCATTAAATATTGTGTTGCAACATCTTAGTACTATTATTTTGTGCCCCTGGTCTATCACATTAAAGCTTTTTCTTAATGAGCACCTAAGAACCTTCAGGATGTGCTGCCCATCTTCTGGAACTAATGAGAAGAGACCAAGTTAGAATATTAATAGGCCTAGCCCCCACGTATAATGCGATTTTGAAATGTTTATATCTGCTTAAAGTCTGAGAATAGGAGTATCAGGTGAAAGTCACTCCTCAGAATACAGTCTACAGAGTAGTTGGCTGCAAGGCTCACCTCCATCAAGAGCTTTCTTTTTGAATGCACAAGTCACGGACGTATACATTTATGGCATAAAATATGATGTTTTGATATATGTAAGCATTGTGGCATGACTAAATCAAGCTAATTAATATGAGGATACTTCAAAAAGTTTGAATGAAAATAGAATGAAAAGATAATAAAAATACTTGAATGAATTTTTTGAAATACTCTCATATATCCATCATCGTGCTCACTTTTTTATGGGGAGGCATATGAAATTCACTTGATGTGTCACTCCCCATTACATGCATAAATCTGAGGCATAGCAACTGCTCTGTGCCCCAGCCTTTTGACCATGTCTTGTTTTTTGTCTTAAATAATTAAAACAACATAAATATTTTTTTTCTTTAGTAGATTCGGCAGACAGAAAATGCTGATGGATGAAATAGCTTGAGGTTATTTGTTGGAAAGAATGAAAATTTCATGCAGATACATTGAGAAAAAAGCTGAACATTATGGATTCTTAACTAATTTTGAAGTTTGTGATACCCATGAAATTAGTGTGGAGTATAACAAAAACACATTATTTTGTAAATGACAGGTATTTAGAAAAGCAGCTAGAGCAGTCACTGATGTCAAAAACAAAATAAAAGATTCTACAAAAGAAATCCGAAGGTTGCTGCACTTGGCAAATTCTCTAACACAGTAATCAAATGCAGGAGAGTTCTTATATTTCATAGAAATATAATGGATGATAAATTAACAGATTACCTGGAAAGATGTTTTGCTGAGATAATTCTTAACATTATCACTACAGTGAAAAATTTAGAATTTCATTATCAATTTTTTCCAAAGAGATTTAAAATTTATTTCATGAAATAAAAATCTCAGAAACAGCTTGTTTGTTACCACAGTTTTTCCCTCTTTCATGTAAAATCTATATGGAAAAGTCTATGACACTTAGGCATATTAAGATAACTATATAAATGATGAGGGGTTTCCAAACTCATCCTTTACAGAAATCAAATAATTATTATTTTTATTATGCAAAATAAATTTTATGAAACACT
The DNA here is from genome assembly GCF_000696425.1 of Galeopterus variegatus. NCBI lineage: Eukaryota > Metazoa > Chordata > Mammalia > Dermoptera > Cynocephalidae > Galeopterus > Galeopterus variegatus. Next base: position 481,538 of record NW_007726177.1, on the reverse strand, counting down.
TTGAGAGATAAACTGTGCTAGCAAGTATTAAATGAAGTTTTTCATCATTATGCGAGGAATATAGCATGTGTCAGGATAATGGGCAAAGGTTTCTGACTAAAATAGACAAATGCACTTATCACCATAGGGCTAGCAGTGCTTTGTATTTCGTCTTATTCTCTCCCTCTTTCCCTGTGATCATTATCTTCATCCTCACCCAGTCTTGATGCCAATACCTCTGTGTATACCCTTATTACTGTGTTATTGCACATTTGCTATTAAGAGCAAACATCTTCCTACAGCTCAATTCCAATGCAGAGGTGATTTATTATATATGGCTCAGTAAAACTCTACTGAATACAGGTAAAATTCATAAAAGCATACTAAGAAAAATGTAAATGGTTGTTAAAGCACTGTTTTATTAATATTTCTGCTCCTTCCTTTTGTTAAATCACTTTTACTTCTAATTCAAAGCTTCTCATGATCCTTTAAAATATTGATTATGGTCAAAAGTACTAGACGTATAGTTCTACATACATATAGGAAAAATTAGAGCACTACATAAAATTAAGGTCGAAAAGAGGTAAAAGCAAGTAAAGCAGAAAAGCAGAAAAAGACATTAGGCCCACAGACAATTATCTGATAGGGCCTTCAATAACGTTCTGTTGTTTACAAATGACATAAGATAGATACTAGCTATTATTAAATATGCTTAAGAAGAAACACCTAATAATCTTCCTAGTAACCTAAAATTATATACAGGTTTAATTTCATAAAAATATCTGCACTGTTCAAATACTGTAGTTATTAGCCTTGCTTTTTATAACAGGTGAAGTATAGGAATAGATGAGGTGCTCTAGGGGCACATGTTGTAGTGTCATTATGTGTTGATTCCAATGATAAAGATTTACAGTGTACTAAGCCCTTTCTCCTTTTTTAGAAGCTTTATTATTGTTATTGTTTACCCTTAATGTTTATGATAAAATTTTAGATATTTTTCTTCTAGTGGTTAAAGTGATATTTGAGTCTATTTAAAAATATTAAAAACACAAAGTATACCTTATATCCGACATAACCAAATATTTAGAGTTGATATATTTGTGAAGTTAGGGCATGCTGTCCCTTTGTGGGGATTTTAATTGCTATCTTTCTTTAGTTTGTACATTGAGAAGCATATGCTTCCACTATCTCAGTAATATTTCCGAATTCTTACACATTCAGAATTTTTTTGTGTTTTTGTACTGAATTTTTCCTTGAAAATGGTTTTATATTTATGCACGTGTGTGTCTCTCTGTCTAAGTATGGGAGGCATAGTTTTGTTTTCTTTCTGTGCCTGATTATTCCAGTATATTATTCCATGACTATTTCTACGTCTGTTTTTACACCAGGTGGATAATTCCATGTACAGATTTCTTACATCTTTTTTCTTTTTTTAAATTCTCAGCTATGCACTCTCAGGAAATTATTTTGGGAAATCTTTATCTCTAAGTTCTAGTTGTAAGCTAATTTCTGCCATAGAGGATGACCCTTTGCTCTGCCAGGTACCAGGGAATATTACCTGTCTGGTGGTTCATACTTAATTAGAAATTTGTATTTTTAACACCTAGATTAAGTAAACTTGATCTGTAAATACAGGTGAAGATGAGCTTTTTGCTATAACTTCTCAGATACTCATTTTATTCTTCAGCTTAGCTCACAGATATGGTATTTTTTATATCATCTCCTTCGTGTGAGAGATAGAGAAAATATATTTCCATTTTCATCATACACTGATGACTTTGCTTTTGGTTCTTATGTTTTGCTCAGAAGGGCCACCTACTTTGTAGCGGGACTGGACTTGGCCTCTGTCCCTCTTCCATTCTCCACAAAGCAATGAAAACTAAAGTTCAAATTTTGGAAGACTTAGAAAATGCCATCAGAACAAAATCCACTTCTCTGAGTTCCTGTTTTACTGTGATTTTAATTTGATACTTTTGTCCTGTTTTTCAACAGCTTTGATATTTTTGAAAGTATTTTTGGCAGCTCATTTTGTATGTTTTGCGTTCTGATCAGAGGGTTGGAGTGGATACCCAAACAACTAAGCAACTAGAAATGGGACTTCTTTCCAAAAATTTTGTCTTCCTTTTTTAGCTTGTACCCTGGGAAGTGTACGCTTCCACTAATATTTTCAGATTCTTAAATACTGTTCCTTACAGAGTTGTTTTTCTTGGAGACATTTTTTCTAATTTCTCTGAATTCATGTGCTGTAATATCCTGACAGTTCTTTTTACAACACTCTGTTGATCCCTTGTTTCTCGGGTGTCATTTTTCTGCCTTTTTATTTATGTGATGTTAAAACATATTCTCTCAGACATGCTTTTAGTATTGTTTACCTTAGAAAGGGTATAAATAGCACACCATTTTTGAGTGAGTCCTTACCTTTCTGATATTTAGTCTGTTCTCAGACTTGAATTGAGAATATTACAACATATAAATTCTAGATTCAGAGCATTTCCCTCATTTTGTGAATATATTTTCCAGTATTGCTTATAAGAGTTTCATGCCAGTTACATACACCTTTGTCAGTGATCTTTGCTTGCCTGGGGTGGGAGAGTTTTTATTCCATTCTGGATTAGGACTCTTTTGCTATCCCTGGTGCAGCTATATGTGAAAATTTTGTATTTACTTTGCATGTTAATCTATAAAATCAGTTTTAAAACTCCTGTATGAACTAGATGATGAACATACTGTATTACATCCCTTACTATCCCCCCACCCCCCGATTTTTCATTCCTGTCTTTTTGTTCTACTCTCTAGGATCTTACCTCCTCATTGCAAGGAGTTTGATTTGTTATTACTTTTCTAGCTCCTGAGTTAGAAGGTTAGGTTATTGTTTTTTCAACCTACTTTTTAAAAACTATATATATATATACATTAAAAGCTGTAATTCTATTGACTAAAACCTCAATTCTCCTCCTTGTAATAAGTAATATTATTTTACCCCAAATTTCATGATATAGATAAATCATGTTTAGAAAACAAAGCAAGATATTAATTTTTTTCTCACTTATAAAACAATCTGTTAGTCATAGAGTTTAACATCTTTAAGAATTTGTAAGGCAAGGAAATACAAAATGAGAGATGTATTCCTGCTATATGTACATCAGATATAGTGCTTGAGTTAAATCTCGTTTGTTAAATTATTCTTCTGACTAATAATTCTCTGAACTTCACACACACATATGTGTGCACACACACACGTGCCATTGCTGTCAGCATTGCCTTTTATAGAAAAAAATCAAGCAGACACTACTAGTGCTAAATATATTTAAATCTGTAGTAGCATCAAGCCTGCTGAGGGTGTTCTTCTTGTTGAAACATTTATGATCTTGATATTCATGACAGTCTTAAGTGGTCATCTTGCCTACTTGGTTGTTGATCCCTCTCTTCCTTGCTGATTTATTCTCCCCTTTTCAGCCATTTTTTGTTGGAATTTTTAGTCAAGATTGGATGCGAAGCACTATGGCTTATCCCTAAGCAATTGTATCCATTCACAAAAATGCAATTGTCACCTATACTTAAATGTGTCATCACTCTATATCTCTAACTCCTCTTTTTCCACTGACTACTACTTATTTACCTAGCAGCCTAATTGAAATTTTACATATGTCAAAGGAAACTCAAATTCAACATATACAAATCATCCAAACTGACCATCTCCTTAAGTGCCACATTTCTTATTTTATTTATCTCAGTAAGTGGCCCGATTCAATACATTTCTGCAAGCCAAGGAGCCAACAATAAGCCATGACATATCCATCTTCTTCACCCACAGTAGGTGATTTATCACTAAGTCCTGTCTATTTTTCTACCTCGGCATTTCTCAGATTTAATCTACATCTTTCTCTCTCTCTCTTCCATTTCAAACTAACACTTCCCACTGGGATGTACCCAATGTCTCTCACAGTGTTTCATCTGAATTCACTCTGCCATCTGCTTTTGGCACTACAGGTCCAGTGATCTTTTATTTTATCCCCTCCAAAATCTATGTGTGATTATACAAGCTTCTCCAACAATTTAAAATATCTTGAAAGGTTTTAATTTTTACTAGGATAAATACAAATCTGTATAACATGTTTCCCATCTAAATGTTAGTGCTACATCTGCATAATACCTGGCATTCAATGATTATTCTCAATCGCTCATGTATTTATTATAAAATAATGTACTAAACACTTTTTAGGTTACAAATGTATATGGACTAAGGATATAACGTTGAAGGAAAATGCACATGATCATTTCTCTAGGTGCTAGTGATAAAACTGAACATATGAAAATCCTTGTCTTCTTAAAGGTTAATTTTAGTGGGATAAGGCAAACAAAAAATGAATACTTGAGTATTAAATCTAAGTCCTATAAAGAAAAAAATAAACCATGGTAGGGCATGAGCAGGATTCTATTTGAAGTAGTGTGATCCAAAAAGGGTCTCTTGGAGAAGATGACAGTTAAGAAGAGACCTGAAAGAAATAAAGAAACAAGTTATATGAGGATCTAAGAAAGGCAGCGTACAGTTGGCAGGAACAAGTGTAAAAGCTCTGATGCCAGAGTTGCCCAATCAAACACAAGGAACCCAGTTATCTGAATTTCAGATAAACAGCATTTGTTTTACTATAAATATGTCCCAAATATTGCAGGGGACACAATTATACTAAAGAAGTAATCATTATTTACCTGAAATTTAAATGTAACAGGGCATCCTGTATTTTTTTTTTTTTTCATTCAATCTGGCAGCCCTGGGCTGAGGCAGAGTGAGCTCTGTGTGTGTGAGGTACAGTACAGTGAAGATGAGACTGAGAAGAAGAAGGAAAGAAAGAGGAAAAAACTGCAAAAAATGGTTAGAACAGGCAGGCTCCTGAAGACAATTTTAAGGCATTTAATTTTAGTGTGAATGTGAAGGAATTCTATAAAAATATTTTTGAGCTGGAGAGTGGCACAATCCCATTAATGTTTTAAAAAGAATTACAACAGGGATGGCCAGTTAGTTCATTGGTTAGAGCATGGTGTCCTAACACCAAGGTCAAGGGTTCAGATCCCTTTACTGGCCAACCACCTAAATAAATAAATAAAGAGATAGATGGATAGATAAATAAATAGAAATATAAGAGCTGCTGAATAAGTGAATAATAGTGATTAGCTATTTGGAATGGTAAACTTAGAGAGGTTTGTTCGAAAAAAAAAATCCTTAACAAGTATATAATTGGAGAGAACTATGAGAAAGTAGTCATATTAATAGAGAATGTGCTAAAGGCTAACTTTGTCCTAATAATCAAGTTATAAAAAAGATAAGTTTGTAGTAGAAGTCATAAAGGGTTACCTCATAGAAACCAGATATTTATAAAGATAAGGTCAAAATATTAAGAAAACAATCAACAACACAACAGTAAATTAAATCGGTAGAGGAAAGATTAGGTAAACTTTAGCAACGTATAGAGATTTGAAATAAGGATAGTCCAATTCTACAGAAGACCGTGCACTGGCAATAAGCATTGTATTATTTTTCTAGAGATGCTGGGGAAAAAATTCACAAACTGGGTGTTTTAAACAACAAAAATGTATTGTCTCTGGGGGCTAGAAGTCCAACATTAAGCTGTCGGCAATGTTGATTCCTTCTGAGACTATGAGAGAAAATATGTTTAAGGTTTTCTCTCCTAAGCTCTGGTGATTTGCTGGCAATCTTTGGAATTCCATGGCTTGTAGAAGCTTCACCCAGATTTCTGCGTTTATCTTCATATAACGTTCTCCCTGTGTATGTGTCTGTGTCCAAATTTCTTCTTTTCATAAGGACACCAGTCATATTGAAGTACTACTCCAGGTTGACTTCATCTTACTTAAATACATCTGCAGCAGCCCTGTTCCCAAATAAGATCACATTCTGAGGTATTGGGGAGTAAAATATCAACATGTAAATTTGGGGGGAGGAGCACAACTTAACCAATAACAGGTATTCACTCAAAATTACTGAATGATGGAGTTTGAATGTATTGTCCTCCCAAAACTTGTGGAAATCTGATCTCCAGTTGACAGTTTGAGTCACGGGGATTAGATCCCTCGTGAATGGATCAGTGCTCTCCCCAGGTGAGGAGAGTAATGAGTGAGTTCTTGCTCTATTAGTTCCCAGGAGAGCTGGTTGTTTAAAAGACCCTGGCACCTTCTCTCTCTCTCTTGCTTCCTCTTGCCATGTGATCTGCTTGTACCCGCTGGCTGCCTGCCACTTTCCACCATGAGTAGAAGCAGCCTGAGGCCCATGCCAAATGCAGCTGTCCCAGAATCATAAGCAAATAAGCCTCTGTTCTTTATAAATTACCCAGTCTCGGGTATTCTGTTATAGCAACACAAAATGGACTGATACACTGAATACCTGGTAAGATATTATAGTTGACTATATTTTTAAAACTTGTAACAAAACTTTATATTACTAATATTTTTAACACATAACATTTTTAACATGATCTACAATTTTAATATTTTAAACATTTTGATATAAAATTCCATGTAATCCACATATCATTTCTATGTGTTTAGCATTGTTTTCTAATTTTACACACAAAGCTGAGGCTCAAAATGAGGAAATGACTTGGTCAGGCATTTTTAACTAGTAAATGACAAAGTCCTTCTTTCAAAATTAAATTGCCAGTGTCCAAAATTCATTTGAATTACAAAGTAAACATGTTTACATAGGGAGAAGGATAATTCAGGAAGCATAAAGCATATGATGGTTTTCATTGTGAGAATACAAAATATACACCTATTTGTCACATTGTAAGATAATATTTAAAAAAATAATATTTTATCATCTCAATAATTTTACTTTAACAATATTGTATTTATGTGAAATTTCACGTGCCAGGTTTTTTCCTTTGTCTAGTTATCAAACTTTTTATTCAGAATATTTAAGTAGTTTCCTTTTACTTCAATTTTTACTTGCAACAAGCAGTGCTTATCAATGAACTTATTTCCACAATTCCCATTTTAAAGCCTATCATAAATTTCTTTCACTGCTGTGTTGAAATTCTATACTTTGTTTTCTATTCCAGCAACCCAAGAATTTAAAGGTACTGGAGGAATCTGTCAAGTAGTCACACCTAGTCACAGGCAATGAACTAGTTATCACCAAATGTTCCTGGTTTCCCAAGAAGACATAAAAAGGGAAAAAGAAAAGATTTCTCTCTTTCTGTAAACTTTTTCTTAAGAAAATGAATTCTCTCAATGCTAATTCTATAGTTGGAACCTGAATTAAATAGAACTTCACTGAAAAACACCATCAGCTTAATTGTATAACATTTGAATAAATCTGGCCAGTAACAGGGACTCAGATGTGACGTACAGGCTGACCCTCCTCTAAAGATCTTCTCCCAATGCAGCAAGAAAACCTAAATAAAACAGTTGATTACTTTTACTTTTTTCATTGTGATACAGCTCAGGAAGAAAAGGACAAATTATTTACTGGGAGAAGGGTGGTGAGTATCTTGGACAGTTAACTAAACAGACAAAATTAATTTTAGAAGAAATAATGAATCAAGAATGAACTTGTGTATATTTTGAGGTAAAAATTAATATTTTTTTCTATACAGATCTTGACAGTATTTATTTAAGCTTTTCTTTAAATAGATATGGTTATTCTTCAAAACATTGCTAATAATTGTTGCTTTAAAAACTTTAGAAGTATAGTTCTAGAACATCTTTAAATGAAGGGAATTTATATCTATGAAAAGAAACTTCAGTGCGTGTTTATCTGAAAACAAAAAGTTTGATAAATTTAAAACTGCATACTTATAAATATATTTACAAGTAAAATGCATTCTATTAATATAATCCACATGAGAAAGAGTCAGAATATAACAAAATTCTACGAAAAAGAGAATACAAAAATAAAAGGAAAAATAATAATAAAAGAAGGCATAAAGATAGAATGACCACATATTTTGGTTTTCCCAGAATTCTAATGATTTACACATGTTCTTCTGGTATCCCTTCTGGTTTAGCTTTTGTCTTAGATATGTTATTCTTATCAGAATATCATTTATGTTAATTTTAATTGTATTGTAATAACCTAGGAAAGTTTGGGAGACTGACATGTATCTTTTACTTCTTCTGTTGTCTCCTATAATAGTGTGTGAAATGCATATGCAATAATAGTTGATTAAATGTGACATACAAATGTGTTTGTTTTCTCTGATCCTTTCCAGATTCAATATAACTAACACTTCCCTTTTAAGACAACATGGAGGGCATTTGTTAAAATACTGATATGTGCTTGGAATGTGAGAGGCCAGGGAAAGACAGTTCCATCTGGTGTCAAAGGTTGGTGGGAGATGTATTTAATGCTGCTATATCTGCTAGCTTTTTGGTGAAACAGTCAGTTGTGCCATAACTTGTGCTGGATCTTGCAAAATCAACGAGGGCTACAAGCCAAAAGGTGACTAGATGTTTCAGAAATGACATTTTACATAGAAATAATACACATGCTTGAAATAGAGGATGAGCAGTCCTACCTTTGAGGGTATTGAGCAAGGTATAAATCCTCTTTGGTATCATTTATTGTATATTCATTTTTTATTTGATTGATTTTTTTTGGTATTGTAATTTTAGTCTCAATTTCATTTATTTCTGCTCTGAATTTTACTATTCCTTTTCTTCTACTTATTTTAGGTTTAGTTTGTTCTTGCTTTCGGAGTTATTCGAGGTGCATTGTTAGGCTATTTATTTGAAATCTTTCTATTTTTTGATGAATGCAGTTATTGCTATAAACCTTCCTGTTAATACTGCCTTGACTATTTCCCATAAGTTTTGGTGTGTTGTGTTTCTGTCTTCATTAGTTTCCAGAAATTTTGTTTATATCCTTCTTAATCTCTTCTTTGAACCACTGGTCATTCAAGAGCATGTTGTTTAAGTTCCTTTTGTTATTTATATCTAGTTTTATTCTATTGTTAAGAAAAAATACTTGATATGATTTCAAATTTTTTTGAACTCATTGAGACTTAACTTTGTGGCCCTGTGGTTCAGTCATCTTAGGATCTGCCTCACTGGAAATGCAGTTGCTGGATTGATTCTCAGGCTGGGGTAGTGGGTGTATGGCATGTCATGGTCTCCTGTACTGGTTTGCCAGTGGCAGGGTCGCCATTCTGCTTCTCTTACCAGAGGTAAGCCTGCCAGAAAAATGTCATCCAAGCTGTTTTTCACTCAGATTAAAAGGGTCTGCCTGCCTGATCTCTGGCTGGAGATATGGGGGTGCATCAGTTCAGCAGGAGTAAGGTTGGCTTCCAAGAATGCAGAACTAGAGTGTGAGCCTCTGTGTATCCAGGCTTCAGTCCACCAGGATCAAGGCATTGAAGCCTCTCATGTGAAAATACTGTAAAAATGGAAAAGCCTTAAGGCTGGGGAAGTGTTGGGGCTTCTGGCCCCAGGGTAGGACATGTTCCTGTAATGTCTCTGGTTTCAATATGGTTCTGTTCTCATTGGCTTGGGTCATGGGGTTTGGGGATGGGGAGTTCACAGTTTGTGCTAGTGTCTTAGAGTGATGCAATGTGTGTTTTCTAGAGCTCTCCCCACACCTGGCTCTGGGCTCGTCCTCCAAAGGGTCTGCAGGTCTCTGTGGTGAGGATGGGGGTTGGTGCGGGTGCTTTGCCTACTTTTTGCCACAAAAGAAAATTCTTCCAGTGTCAATTCTTGTGTCAGAGATGTGGGAGCTGAGGCCATGTGCCTTTCTCTCCTCTCTTTGCCACTATCCTTGGCATTTGTGCTCCCCAGGGGTCTCAGCAGTCTCCTGACATACTCCTACCCTCTCCCACCAATGCTCCTGATAGGATTTTTGGTGGCAGTTTTTTTTTTCTTTCAGTATTTGGAATATATTGTTCCATTTTCTCCTGGCTTCACAATTTCTGTTGAGAAACTTTCTGATATTCTGATAGCATTTTGGGGCTTTCCATGTGTGTGTTAAGTCACTTGTCTTGCTGTTTACAAAATTCTTTCTGTCTTTGACTCTTGACCTATCTGATTATGATGTGTCTTTGTGTAGGTATCTTTAGGTTCCTACTATTTGGGTTTTTTGGGGCTTAATGAATCTGGATGTCTATTTTTCCTCCCCAGCTTTGTAAAGCTTTCAGCATTATTTTTTTAAATAACTCTCTTCGGCTTTTTCTTTCTCTTCTCTTTTTGAACTCCCAGAATGAAGATATTGTTTCACTTGATGATGTCCTGTAAATCCCATAGGCTTTCCTCACTTTTTCAGTCATTTTTTCTTTTTACTTCCTTGTCAGTCTAAATTCAACTCTCCTGTCTTCAAGTTCACTGCTTATTTTCTTTGCTGGTCATATCTGATGCTGAAATTTTCTATTCAAATTTTCAGTTCAGTCATTGTATTTTTTAGCTCCACGATTTCTGTTTATTTGCTTGTTGTTTGTTTTCTTTCTTTCTTTCTTTTTTATTGAACTCCTCATTTTGTTACTGTGGGTTTTTTTTCATGATTTTGATTAGTTGTATATCTGTGTTCTTTTTTAGTCCATAGGGCATCTTTAAAATGATTATTTTTAATTCTTTGTCAGAAAGTTCACAGATTTCCATTTCCTTAAGGTTTGTTTCTGGAGCCTTATTAGGTTCCTTTTGTGGTGTCATGTTTCCTTGATTCTTGATTTTTCTTGATCCTTGCACTGTTGTGTTTATATCTGAACAAGAAGTCACATTTTCTAGACTTTATAGAATGGCTTCAGCAAGGAAAGTCCTTTACCAGTCAACCTGGCCAGGTATTCTTTGGTGGGTTGGCTGCTGGAGTTTATGTGCTGGTAGAGCCTATTCTCAGGGTTCATGGGTAGATGGGGTCTGCCACCAAGGCCTGCACACTGTTGCTGAGTGCTAACACCCATTTTCTTTGGATCTAAGTGTCCCCAGGTGATCTACTCATGCCAATTGTCCCAGTGCTCTGGGGGAGCCAATATAGAATTTGGTCTCACCGTATCCTTTTCACATAAGAGAAATCAATCTCTGAGAGGGATCCTTCTCAGTGCTGTTCAGTCCTGGCTTTGGAAGGGGTGATGGAGACAAAGTGAGACTGTTCTTCTTACCATATTTACTGTTACTTTTCTCTGTTTTTTGACGCCACTCTGTGCCACATAATTCCTCCCTTGGATTTCCGAACTCTCACAAAGGCATTTTGTTCATGTGTGCATAGTTGTTAAATTGGTGTTTCTGTGGAGGTACAAAGGCTGGGGATCTTCTGTTCTGCCATCTTTCTGACTTTACTCTCAAAAAATTAATCTTGAAACAATTTGTTCTCAAACAAATTTAAAATGTATATGCACATTATACATATGTATCAAGTTTTTTTTATTTTTGTATTATTCTTTGTTTATGTCAATTTAATCAAGTCATTTCTTCATTTCTCTTCTGATTCAGCTCAGGTATAAACGTTTCAGCAAACTCTCCAATCCCTCAGGACTAATCAGCTCACTTGAAGTGTTTTCTTAGTTTTCTAAATATACTCACAAATATTCTAACATCAAATGTATTGTATAATAGTTTCCTATGTATTGTAATTTCTCACCACTGGACTGCAAGTTTCTTAAGAACAGTGATTCTTTTTTGATCATCATTATGTTTTTGCATTCTGGTATATGTTAAGTTCAAATAATTTTTTTTGTCTGATTAACTGAAAGAATGAATGGAAATAAAACAAAATAATTTTATTTTATTCTAGTAATTCTTATGTAGGGTAATTATTCTATACATAACCTTTATACATTTGGCTAAAGTGTAATATTAAATAAAAATAAATGTTTTCATTAAATAGTATTTATGATTTGGTTTTGAATTATTATATTTTCATTTCATACATGCACACACATTTATATGAGCAGTCTTCAAAAAGTTAATGGAAAGATTTATATTTTCTTCTATTTTGTGAAGAACCCTTTTATAATTACAATATGAGATAACCTGATAGTAAATGTGATAGTGAATTTGACTGTAAACTTGAAAATATTATTAAATTTGGCAACAATTTTTATCAAAAATGTTTTAAAATGGATAAAATTGTTATTACTTAAATTTTAGCCTGTGTTTGCCAGGTACATGGTTATATGTGATTGCCTTCTTTTTTGTTAAAATACTCTTATTGTAATATTACTATCACTTATTAAAGTAAAAGTATAGGGACAAAGCTCTTTATATTTGTATGGATTGAAGAGGAGGACTATGAAAACCAGGATTAGGAACATGACTATCTTAGCTTCATTTGTGGTTTTACTTGAAGTCAAAAATTGGAAAGGTATCTTCTACCTGACTTTTTCCATCTCCCATAAAACATTAGAAACATTGAATATCCCTACAAATATTGGAAGGTCCTCCTTTCCAAAGAGAGCATGTTGTTGAATAGCCTACTGTTTGTGTTGAATTAGAGCAAATATAAGTTTTAAAGTCAGACTAATATGTAACTTTCCTTTGTCATATACTAGCAGGTATTAGTTACAATGCTTAACTCTTAGGTTTATTGTGCGGATTAAATGAGGTAACATATGAGAGGATGTTGCTTACTGTCTAAAATTTAGTAGTTGCTCATTCTACTCATTACTTAATAAATATCATGCATAAAATAACTTAAAGTTGGGTTGGATGTATAAAACATGCAAGCAGTTTTGGTCTATTTTTCCCCTCTCAAAAATCACTTGAATCAGAATGCCCTAAAGAGTACTTATAAAATTTACCTAGGGCATTGCTGCAAAAATCACTGAGGGCATACGACTTTATATTAGAAAATGTTCCTTTTGTCATTTTTATGATTTTTACTAAAACAAAATTGAATTTTTAGTTATAAGTTTAATTGTCTCTGTTCTGTAAGGAAATACATGTTTATGGCTTATATTATGGATTGAATTGAGACCCCCCCCAAAGTTTAATGTGTTGGAGGCTTGGTCCCCACTGGGACAGTGTTAAAAGGGTGGGAAATCCTATTAGGTAGTTGAAGGGAGGGGCCTTGGAGAGGTGATTGGATTGTGAGGACTGAACCCTCATGAATGGATTAATTCATTCTTGAAATAATGGGAGTGGCTCTGGTGGCTTTAAAAAGAGAGTGAATGAGGAAGTTAGTCTCCTTCTGCTCTGCCATTTTTTGCCATGTGAGACCACTGCATTGCTATAGAGTCACCACCAAAGAAGGCACTCACCAGATGTGCTCCCTGGTCTTTGGACTTCCCAGCCTCTGAAACTGTAAGCAAAAAATTTTGTTTTCTTTGTAAATTACCCTGTTCCAGGTATTTTGTTACTATTAGATTTTTTGTCTCACTTAATCTTTACAACAATAGTATTTAATGTCTACTACTACATTAGATTATAACTTTGCATCGATTTTCCAACATAATATATAGAGTTTAACCTCACTCCCTTCTTGTGAGGGCACAATAACCTAATTAGTCTCATTTCTAAGTATGTATCAAGGTTGTGAGAAAATTGAGCAATCATGTAGGTGGAACTGCTTTATAATTATAAAAACTCTCTATGATTCTAAATATTTTAATATTACTGTTAATAAAAATAAGAAAAACACACATATATTTTCTTTCAAGAATTACTCTTACAAATGATGTAGGTAAGTGCTAATTTTAATTAGTTTACAAATTTATCTTTTACTTTTTAAGATGTTACATGATATTGTCTCTTCTTTGGAAAACAATTCCCTTATTAACTAAAACAAACTTTATACCTGTTACAATACTGTGCAGAAAGTAAAAAAAAAAAAAAATGGTTTTCTCCTGTTATAAAGAATAAGTCTAAATCAAGTTCAGGTGTTCGTTCCCTCATCCTCTTGTACCACTTTCCAACAACATCTTCTTGTACCATCAATAATAATGTTTCTTAACCTCTATTATTAAAAATATAGAGAGTGAAACAATTAATTTAAGCAAGATATGTCCAAATGCATTTTTCTTTTTTTTTTTTTTTTGTCCTTTTTGAGACCGGCCGCACTGCGCTCAGCCAGTGAGCGCTGTGAGCGCACCGGTCACCCCTATATAGGATCTGAACCCACGGCGGGAGCGCTGCTGTGCTCCCAGCGCCGCACTCTCCCGAGTGTGCCACGGGCTCGGCCCCATTTTTCTTGGCCTACTCCTAGGAGCCTATGTAAGCAACCCTCTTGTCTTAGTTGTTTACTTGTACCTGTTTTTTTCACTTTGCATTTCTACTTCAGAGCACTCTTCACAAAGAAGGCCAAATTATATCTAAAAATATGTGTCAGAGCATTGCATTCTGCTTAACAGAATTCAGATTTCACAATAATGAAATTTCATTTTTTTGATATAAACAAAAGGTTCTGTATTGTTTAATCATTGGCTTGTATTTTCCCCTATATCAATGTATTAGTCTGTTTTCATTGCTTATGACAGAAATACCTGAAACTGGGTAATTTATTTTTTTATTTTTTATTTTTTTCCTTTTTGTCTTTTTCCATGTCCGGCAACAGACTGCAACCCTCAGTGTCGCGCCCGTACCAGACCGGGACTGGCAACGGGATCACAACCCTCGGTGCTGCACCTGACCCTCGCTCAGCCAGTGAGCAGGAACTGGTCTGTATGTGGGATCTGAACCCTCGGCGGGAGCGCCGCCACACCCCCAAGTGGCGCACTGTAGCAGTGCGCCACCAGGGCGGCCCCAAGAAACTGGGTAATTTATAAATAAACAAAAATTATTGCTTACAGTTTCAGAATCTGGGATGTCCAACGGCCAGGGAATACATCTGGTGAGATGACTTTACAGCAATGCAGGTTGTCACATGGCAAGAATGGTGGGTGGATCAGTGAGAGAGCTAATTCATTATTCCTCCTTTTAAAGCTCTTGGAACCACTCCCATGACCATAACATGGTCTCCACAATCTAATCACCTCTTCAAGGTCCCACTTTTCAATTATTATGATAAGATTTCCCACCCTCAACAGTTAGAGTGGGGATTTAAGCTTTATTCAATCCACTGCATACCACCCTTGCCCCGTCCAAAGCTCAAGACCTTTTCACATACAAATATAATCATTTCATCCCCATAGCCCCAAAGTTTTAACTTGTCCCAGGTCAAAAGTCCTAAGTTCAAAGTCCCACCTGTGAAATCAAAGCAAGTTATCTACTTCCAAGGTGCAGTGGTGGGACATGGGGTGCATATTCTCATTTAAAAAGGGAGAAATAGGCTGAAAAAAAAGCATAACAGGTCTAAACAAGTCCAAAACACAGCAGGGCAGGCATCGAATTTCAAAGCTGGTGATTCACGTACCTTGACTCTATGTCTGGTATTTCCTGCACACTGGTGTGGTGGTTGGTCCTCCAAGTCCTCCGACACTGATGGGATTTCCCTACTACAACTCTGAACCCATATTTCTACTAGGCCTTGCTCTAGTGAAGGCTGTCTGTGGTGACTCCACCCTTATGACAGACCTCTTCTGTCTCCAGCCTTTTCCATACATCTTGTGAAATTGGGGTAAAGGCCCCCAAGCCTTCACAGTTTTGGAATTCTGTAAGCCTGTAGACTGAACATCACGTGTTCACTGTCAAGGCTTCCAGCTTGTGTTTTCCAAAGCTGCAGGTCGAGCCACTCCTGGGGCCAGTTTAGCTACAGCTGCATAATGTGAGGCAGCTGGAGCAGCTGGGGTGCTGGTGCTGGAAGCAGCTTCCAGAAGTGACCCTGAGCAGCAAACCCATATAGGGAATCATTCTGCCTCCCCAGGTCTCTTACCCCTGTGATGGAAGGGGCAGCCTCAAAGATCTGTGAAATGTCTTCAAAGTCTTTTTTACGTTCTCTTGATAATCCCTCCCTTCTCTACTGATGTTCTTAGCTGGGCTACAACCTTGCTTTTGTGGCTAGGCTGAAAGTTTTCCAACTTTTTCCCCTCTACTTTTTTTTGAATTATAGATTTTGGATTTATGTCATACTTTTCTGCTATAATTCAGCATAGGTTGTTGCAAGTACCCATGCAACTTCCTGAATGCTTTGCTGCTTAGAAATTTCTTCTGCCAAATACCCTGGTTAAGAATCTTTAAGTTCCACATTCCATAAAACTTTTGGGTATGAACAGAATGCAGCCAAATTCCTTGCCAGTTCATAGCAAGGGGTGATCTTTGCCCAAGTTCCCAATAAGTCCCTTCTCACTTACATCTGAGAACTTCTCAGATGGCCTTTACTCTCCATATTTCTACCAGTATTCTGCTCACCACCATTTAACCAGTCTCTAAGAAGTTTCAAGCTTTCCATGGTCTTTTTTTCTCTTAAACTCTCACCAGAATATAGGATTTTTCTATCTGCTCCTCCAAATTCTTCCAGACTCTCTTCAACACCCAGTTCCAAAGCCACTTCCACATTTTCACATATTTGTTATAAGCAACATCTCACTTCTCTGGTACCAATTTTCTGTATCAGTCCAACTTTCTGTCTGCTTACAACAGAAATACCTGAAACTAAGTAATTTATAAAGAAACAATATTTATTGCTTACATGTTTGGAGGCTAGGAAGTCCAAAGTCCAGAGAGCACATCTGGTGAGGTGACCGTACAGCAGTGCAGGGTGTCACATAGCCAGAACACTGGAGTGGAGAGAGAGCTAACTCCTCTCTCCTTTTGAGGTCCTCAGAACCACACTCATGACCACCACATGGTCCTCACAGTCCGATGACCTCTTCAAAGCCCCACCTTTCAATTATCATAATAGAATGTCCCACTGTGAACAATTACAGTGGGGATTAAGCTTCAGTGAGTTTGGTGGGGCAGGGGCGTGTGGGGGGTGACATTCAATCCATTTCAATCAACTACAATTTTCTTTAGTTCTGTGTATAAATCTCTCTGCTTTGAATATCTCACTCCAAATGGCTGGATCCTCCTCACTAGATCTCAATGGTTAAATCACTTCTTCAGAGAGTGTTTTCCTCATCAACCAAACTAAAGAAGATTCTTTTTGGTTGCTGTATATCAGCTCTTTTTTATTATAGCACATGCCATTATTTGTTACATATTTGTATTTTGGTTACATTACTCCATAAAGGCATACATCATGTATGGTTTCTTCCTTGGTGAACAGTTACAATGAAGTATTTGACAGATCATATCTTCTCAGTATGTATTTGCCTTATAAAGTAATAAATAAATGAATGAATAAAAATTAGTATGTTGAATAGGAAAATGAAATGCACTTTTATAAAAATCACTGTATTATTAGTTGATTCCTGAAGAATTATACTCATATATCTTTTCCTTTTCTCTATTCTTTTTAAACAATGTGAGTTATCAACTCTTCTGTTTCAAAAACAAAAAGTAAAATTAAATCATTTGGATTATTTAGTTGACTAAAGAGCTATATTTACAAGAAAAGTTTCCTGTAGTGTTTGATTGTAAGAATACTATAAATACTGCATAGCTAATAATTATCCTCCTCTACACTTTCTCCTATGCAATTCTATTTAAATCCAATTGTTTTTAAAATGAATTGAGTTGAATTGCAATATTATTTTAATGGAAAACTACAGGGTACCTATTAGTTGGAATTCAAATAATATGTAAACTTTTTCACCGGCTACTGAGAACGTTGGTTATGCACAAGTTATTTTCCTTTTGATCTGTAGAAGCAAATATACACTACCTGAGTAACCCAAAAATGTAAGGTTTTTTTTAGTTTTTATGGTATCACAGTGTGATGGGATGAAAAAGTACAATGATCCCTTTAGAATTGTTTAATTTGTATATTTTAAAAATAATTTTCATCACATGTGACTGCAAGGACCCATTTATTTATTTATTTATTTATTTATTGTACTGTTCTTCCTACTTATTGTGAAATTTTCAGAAAAAGTACGGCAGTGAAAAGAAACGCAAAATGTTTCATCAAGATAACTCTTTAAAGAAAATGTCCTAACATTATAACCAAATTAAGTGAAACAACACTGTTGGCTGTCCCTTTTTGAATCATTTCCAGAGTTAATGGAAATTTCTACAACTTTCTGCTAGCTCTCTGCTAGCTAGTTCTTTTTTCCTTTGTTTTCCAGAAGTCTTATTTAGATCTTTTATTTTTAACTGCAAGTTTTAGGACTAATTTGGCTCTATAAAAATTACTGTAGCTCCTATATTCTACTAAGGAGAATATGTTTAAATGCTGTTTAAAAGAAGTGTAATGGTTTTCTAAGAGAAGAAAAAGAAAAAATCAGAAGATATTTTAAGTGGTAATTTTTTAATGAAGATGGACAAATTGTCTTTTGCCCACTAGGCATCCCCTGAAGAATTACAGAGTAACAAGAAAGGCTTATTTCTTCTGATCCTCCCTTTATTTTACACTTAGCAAAAATTGGCACCAGCACAATATGGAAGCAACACTCTAAAATATATTCATAAGGGGCCGGCCCAGTGGCGCACTGCTACAGTGCACCGCTTGGGAGCACGGCGGCGCTCCCGCCGAGGGTTCGGATCCCACATACAGACCGGTTCCCGCTCACTGGCTGAGCGAGGTGCGGGCACAACACTGAGGGTTGTGATCCGTTGCTGGACACGAAAAAAGACAAAAAGGAAAATAAATAAATAAATAAATAAATAAATAAAATATATTCATAAGAACATTTTATTTAAATCCAAAGGTAAGACAACTCCAGAACTAACTTGGCATTTCAACTCCAATCCTCTCTTAAGCTGACCCATGTTACCTAATTTTATCTTCTTTTCTTTCCTCTTTATGTACCTATGAATTGAATTACTGTATCTCCTATGCATCTAGGATGTTGCTATGTAACATTCTTGGTAGAACTGAGGGGAGAACCACATGTATCTTTTTTTTTTTTTAAGTCTTAATTCTCTTGTATAAATCTGGTGAAAATTGTGTAAAGTGGCTAAACAAAGTGTGGTTCTTGAAGCCAACAGCATTTTCATTACCAGAGCATGGTAAGTCAGAATTTCAGGCCCTAACCATAACCCACCAAATCAGAATATGCATTTTAACAAGATCACCAGGGGATTTATATGTACATAAAATTGTGAAAATCACTGAATGTTTTTATTAAAACATTAGTTTTTTTAAATTAAAAATTTTAATAAATAACTTACCTCAAGATTGAATTCTTTGAATTAGACATCACAAAAGGCTAAAGCAAGAACATCTTTGTAAGAAAGTAAGCCGAGATGCCAGGTACTGATCAAGCTTTATTAAATGTAAAGAATCTGCTGGGCTGCAGTCAAAGTGGCAGGCAGCCTGGGGCTGCCCTTAAAATGGGGACAGCACCAGGTGTGGGGGTGGTAGAGCTTATACAGTGTGCCAAGGGCTGGCTGATACCATCAAGGAGTGTTATGCTAATGTGGAAACTATGCGACCGGGGTGGAGAACTGCGTCCTTGCAGAAGCAAAAGGTTTCTGTTGAAGTCAGGAGGCTTGTTGTGAAGGGAAGTGGGGAGGGGTTTGGTGCTGGAGTGGAAGACAAGGCTGGTGGCTATTTTGTGCTAATTGTGTACACAATGGTGCCAGTCATGTCCAAGATCCATCAATCTTCTCTCAGTTCCACAATGTCTGAAGACACTTCTAGGAAGACTAGATGCCTGGGACAAAATCTTCTGAAGGTGTCTTTAAATACATGTCTGGCAGTTGCTGCTGGCTATCAGCTGAGAAACAGTTTTATTTTAACTCCACTATGTCCTGGTTCCTCTGTATTTAACAACTCATTCTATAGCTGATCTTTCTCCTCTCAGATTTATCATCAGATTTTATTTCTTCTCTGATTCTTCTCATTGAGAAGAGGGGAGATTTTTTTTTTTTTTCATTTTCTCTATGAAAATATTTTTAGCTAGTTCATTAAGTTCCTTAGATACATTTCTTGTTTTCCATATTACCACTGGTGACAGTGTTGCCAAATGCTGCTTTTACATAACAAAGGTTCTCTTTCCTTCTTCTGAGACTTTGAGGTTTTCGCTGTCCCCTAAAAGCCTTTCCAGACTTCACTTGTTGCTCTTTCTCTAAACCAGTACTTCCTGTCTTAAATGTATTATAGTTTGTTTTTTTGATTTTTGATGGCGGCATTCAGCTACTAGTTGCCAAACTTCTGTTCCACATGCCATGGTTTCAGTAGAAAGCTACCCACAAATATTTGACTCAAAACAACCATTCTCACTATGTTTATCATTGGTGTAGTGTGTCAATAATTTGGAGAAGAACAATTATGACAGTTTTGTTTCTGTTTCTAGTCTAGGGCTTCAGCTGGGAAGACACAACTCCTGGGCTAAACTCATCATTTACATTTCTTACAGCTGGCTGCCAGTTGGGACTTTATCTGCGAATATGTCTAGAGCACCTTCATGGCCTTTCAATGTGACCTGGGCTTTCTCACAGCATGGAAACCTGGAACTTCCTAGATGGTCATTCAGGGCCCCTAAGGCAAGTGTCTCAACTCATGAGTCAGAACTTTTACCATTTTTTAAGACTCAGCCTTGGATTTCATGTAGTTAAATTCTTGCCTCTTTCTTCTCATTAAAATTTAGTCACATGTTCTGCCTCAATTTAGGGAGAGGGGAATTTGACTTGACTTCTTGATGGGGGATTGACTAGGTCATAGAATAACATATAACCATCTTTGCAAAATAAAATGCAATCTACCGAAACTGGTTAGCCCCATGTGTTTAAATGGTCAATTATACGATGACTTCTACCAATGTGCAGTCTTATCCAAATATTTGTTTTTGTGCCAAAATTTGGATGTCTTGAGAGGAACAATGTACACTATATGCTTATAAATACTTGTTAACCTATAATGGTTCTGTGGCTATTTCCAAGTACATGATTTGAATGAAATAAATATCTTATAAAATATTTAGGAAAAATAAACTTATAATCAAAGACTTTGTATTTTCTAGAGGCAAAGTAAACTGTTTATTTATTTATGTGTTTATTTACTTAATGCTTGAATAAGAGAGGGATGTCAAGATACATATTGGTCTTGGAGTGTATGAAGATTTATTACACACAAGATGGTAAACAGCTGCTGCTCTCTTACAGTTAAGAACTTAACAAGACAAAAAATTGGCTTAAGTTATAGCATGAACAATATAGATTAGGTCTAATGTACTATTTTCTAGGCATGGCCAAAGTTAAACATTAAGAAGAGTGGTTTGGCATGATGGCATCATGGGTCTCCCTAAAGGTTTTTAAATAGCATTATCTTAAATCCCATATGCCTGGAATAGTTTAAGTGGTCCTCCTTTCAGGAAAACAAAAGAAAAAACAAAAACATCTTCTATATCCTAATGTCTAAAAGTGAATATTTATAAAATTTTCCTTTAAATAAATATTATAAAAGGGAAGCATTTTTTTTTTCATTGTGTATGAATCAAATGGACTCTTCAGGCATTACTTAAGTAGGATTAGTGCCACAAAATGTATATACTTTTTTGACAAACTATTTGAATAATTTGATATTTATGAAATCTGATGATCAGACAGATATCAGGAATTCATTTAATTAATCTTTCTACTTTGAGCTACAGCTGAACCTTAAAAATAGCAGAAGCATTCTTAATATTTTTTTATAACTTCCTTTGCAACATTTAAAATCTACTATCTAACTTAATTCTGTCTGACTGTAATTGAAATGTGTATTTTCAGTTTACTTCCACTAGAAATTAAGTATCTCCTGTATTTGTACTATGACATTGTGAACAACAGTTAGATTTTAACTCCTTGAAGTATTTTCGTTTGCATACTAGATGTCTCTACTCAACTTTTAACTTCTGACTTCCTTCTTTCACCTGTGGCAACAACTCCCACCAGAACTTCAGAGAAACCTTGTCTCGGGCCATTGTTCTGGGGCTCCCTCCTCCCTCAACCTTCACTCTCTCATGAACACTGATATACAAACTTTGTTACTCCCACTGGAATTTGGGACATTACTCTCTTGTGAGTCCCCTGTGCTCTGACTTCTCCCAGCACATTAAATAATAAAATTTATGTCTTTTCTTCCTATTGAAAAAAAAAAAATCCTTTTTAAAGAAAGAAGTTTGTTTACAGTGTCACTTTATTTTTTTCTTCCAATTCTGTGTAAAGAATTTAGATTTTAATAGCAATGTAAGTAACTAATACCTATTTATAACCATCCTGACAGATTATTTAAATAAGATTGCATTGTAAAAGAATAATTGGAATATTTCTTAATCCTTCCTCAATAATAATAGATTTCTACATGTTACACAACCTTTTTATCATAAACACAACACATTGGAACATTCATTAGGAGGGGGTGCTTCTGATAAATAATTTTATTTAAATTAAGGTCTAAACAAATCTAGGGACACATGAATTAGTTAATTATTCCAATGTGAAAATTATTTGTATCTATAGTGTAATACGGGAGCCCAAATCTGACAGAATACTTGCATAGTGTTTACCTTTTCCAGATAAATCACCCAGAGGTCCAGCAGGTACAGACCTTGGTTTATTAGACTTATGAAAGGCACCGATCGTGACCAGTCGATAAGAAGTCTGCACCACCACAGAGTAAATACAGCAGTTATATAGTTAACAGATCAAGGTAGGAATGTAAATCATTTTCAGGCTGTTGTGCAGACCTTCAACCAGCTCACATAACTCTGCGCATGCTCAAGCTATGGTTGGGTAGATAAATTAATCTACCTGCTCATCTCCTGGCATCAGAGTGCTTCTTCCAGCATTCCGTCTGTCTAAAGGGAACATGCCTTTCCTTGGGTAACTGCCTTTGCCAGGGCAGCCTCCTCAGGGACGAGGGAGGGGAACTCTGGTATTCAAGGGAGGGGAGAATAGGGCAGCATTTACCCTGCATATGGAAATATTGATTTTAGAGATGAATACAAAAATATATATATAAGTTTTCTAGAGAAAGGGAGAGTGAAAGTTCCACTTTCCAAGTGAAACTAAATGTGAGACTTATTGAAAATATAAGAAATTAACTAAATCTTATTTAAATGTCAAAGAGGACAAATTTTCATAGATCTCTCACCATACTCTTTGTATTCCTTTTTCCAGTTTTTTGTTTTCACTCACCAAACTAATGGTCATCTATTGAATTCCCATGATTATAGGATGACCACATTTCTAGCCTTCCTAATAATACTATATATGCTGTAATTATCTTGCTTTTCTAGAATAACCCCATCAAAAGCCATAATTCCTCGGTGCCTCTAACTTCAGGCAGGTGGTATGAGGCAGAAAGTACAACCCTTTTAATGCACTTTTAATGAATTGCCTCAAGTAGATCATGCTTGTGGTCGCAGTGGAAACACTTCAACTGGTTCTATTCCCATGCAAAGAATTTTAAATAATACATTTCCTCCTAATTGCCCTTTATTAGCACATGAATCTTCTAGAAATATTTCATGTGTGCTCCTAATCTCTTGTCTAACAAAGGAATTGATTTTTTCCCTTCTGTCCATCCATTCCAGGCTTTTTAGCAGTATCTCTGCTACTCCTGGTGCTCAATACTGGGATCCACTGTGACATAATCCCTCCCCCCATTTCTCCATCTGTTCTCCAATGTGATAACTGTCAGGTTCAGTGAGAGAAAGAAAAGGGAGAGATACTCCAAGCCAGGCACTATTTCAGCCAAGAAGCTTCATTCCACCAGTGTGGATCAGTGAATTAGATCAGTTCCCACGCCCCATACAGACTAAAACGGTTTTATAGGGTTTGAATTGTGGAAAGTCGATTAACATGAGATTGGGAGCTGCGAGGGGGAAGAGGGTGGCAAGTTTCTTATCATGGCTGTGCTGATGAGCTCTAATACTAATAAGGCCTCTGACTTTTCACAACTATTGGTGCTCCTTTCTATTGTATAGGTTAACAAAAGAGAGCTGTTTGGTGCTCCTAATATTTTGCAGCATGTTTAGCTGTTAATTTTTAATATTCCTTTCCTATGGAAAGGTGAGAGAGAAAGAAATTTAGCAGCCTTTATCCTCCTGTATTTAAAGTAATCCTTTTACTCTGAGGCTGACCAATTACTCTGATTCTTTTGATTGTTCATTTCTTCTTTTTCCTTAATCCACCTTCTTTCTCATTAGAAGTCTTCAAACATGGTGAATATTGAGTCCTGGTAGATTGGTCCCCAAAGTGCTCCAAATGTAAGTGGGATTATACAAAGCTTATGTCAGCCATCTGGAAACTTACTGTAACACTATTAAATGTAGATAACTAACACCTTGACTTTTCAAGGAGAAATTTTGTTCTAATATAAAATATGCTTTCGTATAAAAAATTAGTATAGAGAAATTTTGACTAAAGCATCCCTATATGAATAGTTTCCAAATATGGCTTAACTCTAGAATTCCCTAAGAAGATTTTGTTGTATACTTACTGAATTTTACCTTTGAGAAATTCTATGATTATTATTGTTAGGACTGACAAGAAATCTCAGAAAGAGAAGGAACAGAATACAACCTGGCCTCAGCAGTGACTGAACATGGTAACTGAAATGCTATCAGGACACAGGCAGAAGCCTTACCATTTTTTTTCTCTGATGTCCCATGGTCTCTTATCTCTTCTGTATATCTGTCTTGTCTTTGTTCTTTTTTCTGGCTGCTGTCTCTACTCTGCTGTTTATTTTCACATTCTGACATCATGGGTGTTTCAGTGGAAATATCTTTTTCCCCAAGTTTTCATATTCTTTTAGTTCTTTCACTACTATTACCAACTCAGTTAACTGCTTGTAACCTTATACTGTGACTAAAGTTTTGAAAGAGAAAAATCTTATTGACCCAGCCTATGTCAGATGTTCACCAATATGGCCATCGGAAATGGCTGGGACCAGTATCATTGGTTGCATGTCCTTATGGCAGAGCTATAAGAACTTTCTGTTTATTTTTAGTTTTTAAATTACACTCCTTAACAGGTCAAATGTTATGACTCAACTTTCAAATTTCATAAATAAGCATATTTAATTTATTTTTTTAAATAAATTTTATTGTATATATTTCAAGTATACAGCAAAATACTATGGGATACATATAGATAGTAAAAAGGTGTCTATAGTGAAGCAAATTAACACATTCATCATCTCACATAGTTATCCATTTTTTGTTTGTTTTTGTGGCAAGAGCAGCTACAATATACTCAGTAAGAATCTCAAATATAGTATAATTTTACTACCTATAGCTCCCATACTGTACATTAGAGCTCTAGACTTGTTCATCCTATATATCTGCTATTTTCTGTCCTCTGATCTGTATCTCCTCAGTTTCATCCCACTCCCATTCCCTCCCCTGGTAAACTGGTCAACAAACTGTTTTATCCTCTATCTGTGTGGATTTGAATTTTTTTTTTTCATTCCATAGATGAGGTTACTTCAAAAAGTTCATGGAAAAATGGAAGTAAAAAGTAATACAATCTTTCCATGAACTTTTTGAAGACCCCTTATATAAGTGGGACCATGTGATATTTTGATGCCTTTTTCACTTATCACATGTTCTTCAGGGTCATTTACGTTGTGGCAAATGGTAACTTTCTTTTTTTTTTTTTTTTTAGGGCTGAATAGTATTCCATTGTATATACATACCACAGTTTCTTTATCCATTCGTCTGTCAATGAACACTTAAGTCGTTTCCATATCTTGGCAATTGTGAATAATGCTGTAATGTACATGGGAGTGCAGGTATCTTTACAAGGTGGTGATTTCGTTTTCTTTGGGTATATGTCCAGAAGAGGGATTGGTAGGTCATATGGTAGTTCTATTTCTAATTTCTTTAGAAAATTGTTTTTCATAGTGGATGTACTAATCTACATTCCCACCAAGAGTGTACAAAAGTTTCCTTTTCTCTACATCTTTGCCAACATTTATTATCTTTTGAGTTTTTGATTATAGCCTTCCTAAGTGTGGTGAGGTGATATCTCATAGAAGTTTTAAAATCAGTAGCATTTTTATACATAAATAGCAACCTAACTTAAAAAGGAATTAAGAAAACAATCCCATTTATGATAACATCAAAAAAAGTTAGGAATAAATATATCCAAGGGAAAGGTGAACAATCTGTGGACTGAAAGGTTTAAAACATTGATGAAATAATGTGAAGAAGACACAAATAAGTGGAAAGATATCCCATGCTAATGAATCAGAAGAACTAATATTGTTAAAATGTCCATACTACTCAAAGCAATGAACAGATTCAACATAATCCCTATCAAAATTCTAATAGTATTTTTCACAGAAATAGAAAAAACAATCCTAAAATTCACATGGAAACAGAAAAGGCTCCATATAAATGACTTTGAGAAAGAAAAACCAAGTTAGGGGCATCACGTTTCCTGATTTAAAATTATATTGCAAAGCTAAAGTAATCAAAACAGCAAAGTACCAGCATTAAAAAAGACACATGGACCAGTGGAACAGAATAGAGAGTCCTGAAATAAATCCAAACATATATGGGCAACATATTTTGGCAGGGGCATCAAGAGGACAAAATGGGGGAAAGATAGCTTCTTCAATAAATTGTGCTGGGAAAACTGGATTTTCACATGCAAAAGAATGAAATTAGACCTTTATTTTACACTTTACACAAAACACAACTGAAAATAGAAAAAAGACCTAAAACTATAAAACTCCTAGAAGAGAACTTAGGCCGCAAAAGCAAAAATAAGTAAATAGGACAACATCAAATGAAAAAGCTTCCACACAGTAAAGAAAAAATAAATAAACAAAATGAAGTGGCAGGCTACGGATTGGGAAAAAAATATTTTCAAACCATATATTTGAAAAGAGGTTAATATCCAAAATTATATTATAAGGAACTTATACAACTCAATAATAGAACAACAGACCACCCAATTAAAAAATAGGGAAAAGACCTGAATAGATATTTCTCCAAGGAAGACATAAAAATCATCAACACATATATGAAAATCTGCTCAGCATTATTTAATTTTTTAATGCAAAATTTCACTCATTTTCATCACTGTTAAATAATTTCTGCTAATGATTTATATCAGATAGAAAATATGCATTGTCAAGCAAGTGACACCTGTTACCACACCAAGGGAGGAGTCCCACTACATTTTATGCAAAGAGTGTAATAATGCACACCACCAGGAGCAGCAGTCCCAGGATGCCAACTCACTGCATAGTTTGCTGTTGTCAGGGTCACCAAGAAAGAACACAACTTATGCAGGCACTGAATAGAACAATGCTTTACTCAGAGAAGCCACAAAACAAGATTACCTTTAATACTGAATGTAGATCCTCAATGATCAGTTAATCTCTTACCATCCTGCACACTCCGCATCTGTGCTGCAGGTGAAGGATTCTGTTTCCTTCCTGGAAGGAGCAGATATAGCAGTGAGATTGACCAAGTTTTATGTGATGCACAGGCTTTAAGCAGAACAAAGAAGTATTTATGAAGTCCTGAATAGGGAAAGATATTCCTGAACAACACAATATGCCCATCACAGGCTGTGAGGGCTCTTTATCTCTATGTAAGGGAATCCAGCATAATTCAACACTCAGGTAGTCTTATGAGACCATGCAAGAATCAGCAAGCTGCACATGACTGTCCTTCCCAAATTTCATCCAATATTCGTGTTATAAATAATTGTTTCACTGAATTTTATTGAGTTTAAAAATTGTGTTTTGGGCCGGCCCGGTGGCGCACTGGAGAGTGCACCGCTTGGGAGTGTGGCGGCGCTCCCGCCGAGGGTTCAGATCCCATGTGGAGACTGGTTCCCGCTCACTGGCTGAGCCCGGTGTGGGCGCAACACTGAGGGTTGCGATCCCGTTGCTGGTCCCCGGTACAGGTGTGACACCGAGGGTTGCGATCCCGTTACCGGTCAGTAAAAAAAGACAAAAAGGAAAAAAAAATTGTGTTTCAAATATGTTAAGTACTTTTCCCCCTAATTTTCTAATTAATTGTGAACATAAAATGAATAATAAAATACCATATTGATGGTTTGTATTACCATCTCTGTATTCTAATAAGTCTAGTTTTTATAGACACAGGGAAAACAGGTTTAAATTAAATTAATAATCTCAGCTTCAGTAGATCCAAGCATTTTATATTTGCTGTGCTAATACATTTATATAATCCATTCTATTTATGTGATTCTATCCCTTTATAATCTAAAATAGAGGGAAATGTTCTCTGGGGCTCAATGCAATTCATTTCTCTTGTGTCAAAACAAATTTAATCAACTTATGATTTACCATACCAAAGTAGGACAGAATTGGAAAATAAAAGTAATGAATAACCAAACCTAGTTAAAATAAAGTTATTCAATATATAATATTAGGGCTGGTCTGGTAGCTCAGTTGCTTAGAAGGCAGCCTTATAACACCTATGTCATGGGTTTGGATCTCCATACAGGCCGTTATTATAATTGTTAATAACAGTATGTATTGGCATGGTACATGCCATGGCAGATTTCTGAAAAGAATAGCTTGAGCTGCCCTCTCTGAATTGGCAAGGCCACTGGAGGGAGAGCTGCTGGCAGGGCCACAGCTACGAGCACTTGCTTTTGCCGTAAGGATCTCTGCCTTGGCATAGTGGTACTGCTTTTACTTTCTCTTTTGATGTTTTGGTCAGCGTGGCAGTTTCCTGAGTCTCCAAAAGATGCAGAAAATGACACACAAACAGTTGTTGTCATAAAATCAGATAGTCTCACCAAAGATCTGGGAAGACTGAACAATTCCACATTGTCCCTTTTGAGTGAATTAATTATGCCAATGGATGTTTCAAAAACATCGGTCACGATTAATCATGAGCAATTTCCTTTACCAGAGAAATTAATAAATAAAAAAAGAGCCCATCCTCTTCCCACCATCTGGGTAAATGGTTACATGGGATATAAAATGAGAAAGGGAAAAATTTGGTACCCTCACAGGGGATGTCCAAAGTATGATCTAAGTTGGCAAATGTCATTTATTGGAGATTGTATTAATGGCAAGAGACTGGTTGGCATTAATGAGAAATTATATGATTGGGACAAATTAGGTATATGGGAATGAAACCGTAGAACCCCCTTTACTTGTTGGTGTCCAGTTTTAATAAATCATTAAAAATTGGGTATTGGGATAAAAATATATGCTGTAAAATTATTAAACCTGCAAAATTAGATCTTAGAAAAATAAAAGAGTACACCTAGTTTTGTGAGGGATGGTGCTGTGCACAAGGACACTTTAACATTTAGGTCAAGATTATAGGGCCACAGCCAATGCATAACCTCAAAATGTGCATGATAATGCTGCTCAAATATCCATTGTTCCTTTTCATTCCATTAGAACATAAGATCATTAGACCCCCATTAGAATTTAAATGTTAGCATTGTTCCTTTTAGCAAATTTGTACTCACATTTAACAATAGTCATATGTCATATGATAGTATTGTCTATCACTTTGTAACTGCAATAGCCACACCCTCCTAATAGGGTAGATATTAACCACAGCTTGCCAACAGGAAAAGGTCACAGGTTAACTTCAGGACAATGAAAAGATGGTCCCAATCTGATAACCTGATACTAAAAGGAGGAAGCACAAGCTAATCATCTGAGACGTGCTGACGAAGGGAAAAAACTGGTTTTCCCCGTCCTTTTTGAATTATTGACTCAAGCTTGCTGATGTAATAAAAATAGTACCCAAAGCCCCCCTACAGAGCTGTAAATTTAAATAAAAGGCATTGTCTCATGCTCTACTGGGCTCCAGCTTGAAAGCACTGACGGCCCACAGAGAGAGAACATGCATAGTAATGCATTGAGGTCTCCGTCTGTGTTTGTTATTTTCGCCAACCCTCTCCATCCCTTTTCAGCTACCCACCCCTTGCTGAAGATGGACTTCAGCAATGTATTATGAAAAAATGCAATATTTATCTTAACATGTAATCTTGCTTGCACCCAACACATGAGAGCATATTAATTATTTTGCAGACCTCTTACAAGAGTGTAAGGGTAATAGAAGTACAGTAGAGTGAATTTATTTGAAATATAATATAACAAGAAAATCTACTAAGAACATAGTTTGCATTTAGTATTTCACAACTATAGAAAGGAAGCAGTAGTCGTTTTCTTCCCTCCAAAGAAGATATCCAGGCCATTGTGTTTAAGGCCCAGACTTCCTTCATGTCCATAAAAGTAAATTCCTCTGTTTGATCAGAGGACCTGCATTCTGGGTTACTAAGTGCTTCTCAAGGTCCTGTTTTAAGTTAATGGATTTGAAAGTGAGTATGAAGATTTTAAAAAATAAGTAAATAAATGAATAAATAAGATTAAATCTGGTTGGGTTCACAAAAACTTGAAAGGAAGAATACAAGAAACTTCAGTTAAATACATAAACTCACTTGCTGTGGATTGATTGAATTGTGTCCCCAAAGCTCATATATTAGAAGCTTAATTCCCACTGTAACTACTATGGTAATTGAAAGGTGGGGCCTTGAGCAGGTGATTAGATTGTAGGACCATGCCACAGTGAGTGAGTTAAAAATGGTGGTCAGGGGCATGGTTCTGAAGACTTTAAAAGAAGAGCACATGAGCGGTTAGTCTCACTCTGCTCCACTATTTTCTGCCATGTGAGACCCCTGGATTGCTCTTGCCACCACCACGACCCTTGCCAGATGGGTTCTCTGGACTTTGCACTTCCCAGTCTCCAAAGCAACAAATTTTGTTTCCTTTATAAATTACCCAGATCCAGATATTTTTTAAATAAGCAACAGAAATGGACTAATACACTACTAGAATGAGGACCTCAGACACTGGAATCACAGAGGGAAAACTGGTAGTAGCTGGCCACTCAGCTTAAAGACATTGTAGGATATCACTATATCCAAGCTTGAATAAAGCACTGCCATGCTTCGTGGAAGTAGAGCATGACCAGGAAATGTCAAAATTGCACTGAAAACCACAGACAGATGTACCAGCCTCTAAGAGTAGTGACCAATGCTACACGTGGATGTGAGATGTGTCTCTAATAGCAGTTTGTAAAAAGAGCTCTAAAAATGTAGCACTGCTGATGATAGTGTTAGAAAAGTGGGAGCCTAGTTACAAGTCCTCAAAGACAGGCTCAATACACAGAGGATACTAATGCCACTCATAGTGAATGTTCCAGTCCTTGGAGATGTACATAGCCCTGTAGCCTGGTTGCCAGGAGATTGTGGGGTTAATTTTGTGACTGTTACACTCTCTTGTTCTGCCAGTTACAGCACTCTCAAGAACACTCACTAATTATGGCAGGTAACCCAGGGATGCACCCAGGCATGCAGGTGTCTGGTACTTCAAGTCCACATTCTCTGTGGCTCTCTAGCCTGCCCACCTTCTCCCAGGCATATATTTCTTTGGGCAAGGGCAGGGTTTTATTCTTGCTGGTCAATTTAGAAGAACAAAAGTTTAATTATTCCTCACAACCATTTCAATGCCAAGACTACTTTTGTGTGTTATAAATACAAAAGTTAAAATTGTGTAGTGGTAAATAACATATGAACACGTGTGACTTTTCATTTATATGGCAATAATTATTAAGCATTTTTACAAAAGAATGTGGGAAAATTTAGAATTGGAGTTTGCTAAGCTCATTTTATAAGGTAAGTGAAAGTTTGCTGTATGATGCCATGATTCCTCATAACACCTTTAGGTTAAATGTTTGTTTTCAACCCATGTCATCAGAAGGGTCAATTAAAATGACTCAGATGTGTAACAAAATACCTCATTTTGTTTGTTTAAACAATAAAATCCACATTGTTTCACATAATAAGCTGCCCCAAAGAAATAGAAGCTCCCAGCAATGCATTTTGTGCTTTGACTCTTCTCTGTCTATTTGAGCTTCACTTCATTTATTTATATTCAGACAGGCAGTAAGATGGGCCCCATATTTCCCAAGATTATAACCAGACACTGTTATGTCCAGAGGCAGGAATGCAGAATTTCTGATGTTTTATTTTTATGAATGAGGATACATTGTACAAAAGGTCTCCAACGTACTAAACTTCACATATTACTTCACATATTAAATAGAAGTATGTGTAGTTTGCTATAGGCTTGGACACACAATATCACATTTCTGGCACCCTATCTCGCTTCACTTTTCTTGATTCAAGGATTTTTATAGAGAAAAAATAGAAGATGATTTAGAAAATGGCTTTTTATATCTTTGTCAAAAGTGTGCACACCATTACATGATTTTGTTAACTGCTGAAGAGCAAGAGGGGAAGGATTAGAAGAGAAAAAAAAAGAGATTTGAGGTGACTGGGAAAGGGACAAAGTTTATTTGGACTGATGATTAATAACAACCCATTCTGTTGGGCCCTTAAGAAGGAGATATAAAAATATCACAAAGCATTCCTGTAGGTTGCACACAGAAAAGTTGGGCCACAGGCACAGGAATTCTCAGCTTTGGCAAAGCTAATTTTGTCACATCTGTGTGTGGCATAACAGCAGAGAACCACCCCATTTGAGGGAATATTCTCTGCTTGAGCGATGGGCATTTAAATTTCCACCTTTACACAGAGCTACAAATCAGATCAATCATCGTAAGGCATATGACATCATCAAAATGTCTTAATTTTACACAGTGATATGTCTCTTGTAAGGTATATGAAATAATGGGTTCTTGTGTGGGCATAAATTCAAATGTTGATGCATTTCCAGCCTTCTCTAATATTAGTTTTGTGTTACTGAAGAAATCCATACTGCCTTTTGTATATTTCAGATGGATTGTCAGTAATAAGGCATTCATTCATATA
This sequence comes from Galeopterus variegatus, assembly GCF_000696425.1. Classification (NCBI taxonomy): domain Eukaryota; kingdom Metazoa; phylum Chordata; class Mammalia; order Dermoptera; family Cynocephalidae; genus Galeopterus; species Galeopterus variegatus. The sequence goes on along the minus strand of NW_007726177.1, from coordinate 448,868 downwards.
TTCACTGAATGATTACTAAAATATGTTCTGTGTCAGTAGTGGTCTGCTACTGGTGACATAAAACATGCTTTTGTTCTGGGGACTTTCAGTCCAGTGTTTGTTGGGGGTGAAGTTTGAGGAGACAAACAAAAATTAAATGAAATGTATAGCAGATAGTAAACAGGAGCTATGAAGAAAAAAAAAGCCTATAAGAAGATAGTGACAGTGGCAAATGTCATTTAATGAAGTGTGATCTGGGGAGGTTGCATTTTATTAGGGATCTGATAAAAGTAGGAATAAGGAGACATTTTATTAGGGATCTGATAAAAGTAGGAAATAGATATTGAGGGCAGTGCACTTCCAACAGAAGAAGCAACAAGTTCAAAGGTCCTAAGGGGTAGAATTAATGGAATGTAGACTTTAATCCTCCATTGTTAGATATCTCTCGATACAAAAAGCAATAAAGTTTTGGGATTACCTCATATTGAGAGATTAAGGTAATAGTAAAATTAAAAAATATATATTTGGAACCATTCTTGGTGACATTTCCTAATGTGTTAAACCCAGCATAAACATAATATATATATATATAATCATTAAGATACTTTATTAAAGTACCTTTGCTTAGAAATCCCCCTAGCTAAATATCCAATTTCATCCTTGGCACGTTCTACCTTCCACAAAACCCTATAACACAAACGATTTAGCCAAGTTCCTTCCCACTCTGTAGCAAGGATTGCTCCACATGACATTCTGGTCAATGATAAACCATATATGTGAGAGTCATCCCATAAGATTATAATGGCTATACTACATAGCATTGTGTATAGTAGGCTATACCACCTAGGTTTGTGTTACACAATAGTAAAATTTCCTAATGACACATTCCTCAGAACATATTTAGTCACTAAACATTGCATGACTGTAACACTGTATTTGTCCATTTTGTGTTGCTGTGACAGAATACTTGAGATTGGGTAATTTATAAAGAAAAGAGTTTTATGTGGTTTATGATTCTGGGACAGCTGCATCTGGCACGGGCCTCAGGCTGCTTCCACTCGTGATGGAAAGCGGCAGGCAGCCGGAGTGTACAAGCAGATCGTGTGGCAAGAGGAAGCAGGAGAGAGAGAGGCGAGGTGCCAGGGTCCTATAAATAACCAGCTCTTGTGGGAACTGATAGAGCAACAACTCACTCATTCCCCCCAGCCCCTGCCAGAGAGCATTAATCCATTCATGAGGGATCTGCCCCCATGACTCAAACAGCTTCCAACACTGCCACATTGAGGATCAGATTTCCACATGCGTTTTGGGAGAACAATACATCCAAACTCCACCATTCTGCCCCTGGCCCCCCAAAACTCATATCACTCTCACATAAAAAATACAATCATTCCATCCCAATAGTCCCAAAGTCTTAGCATGTTTCAGCACCAACTTAAAAGTCCAAAGTCCAAAGTCTCATCTAAGACCAAAGGCAAAACTCCTTCCAGCTGTGAACCTGTAAAAATCAAAACCAAACTTATCTACTTCCAAGATACAATGGTAGAACAGACATTGGGTACACATTCCCATTCCAAAAGGGAGGAATAGGCCAGAAGAAAGGAGAAATAGGCTCCAAACATGTCTGAAACCCAGCAGGGCAGACATTAAATCTTAAAGCTCCAAAATAATCTTCTTTGACTCCAAGTCCTGTATCCTGGGCACAGTGGGGCATCTGGGCCCTCAAAGCCTTGGGTAGCCCCACCCCCACAGCTCTGCTAGGCACAGCCCACTGGGCTGCATTAGTGCCTGTGGCTTTTCCAGGCAGGCACTGAATGTTGCCAGTGGCCCTACAATTGCCTGCTTTGGTTCTACTAGATATTTCCCTGGTTGGGGTTTTCTGTGGGGGCTCTGACCCCACTTTTCTGCTCCACATTGCTCTAGTAGATGGCCTCTGCAGTGGCTCCAGCCCTACGACAAGGCTCTGCCTGGACCCTCAGGTTTTTCCATCCATCCTCTAAAATCTGGGGGGAGGCTGCCATGCCTCCACTGCTGTCATGTTCTGCCAACCTGTGGACTTAACCTTGGTCCTGGATGCCACCAAAGTTTCCAGCTTGTGCTCTCCAGAACTGCTGCACAAACCACATTTGGGGCTGCTTCAGGCAGGGCTGCTTCAGCCAGAGCAGATGATATGCAGAGAGCAGGTTCCCAAGAGCAGCTATGCCCTGGGTCTGTCCTCCTGAACCCCGAGGTCCCCCTCAGCCTCCGGGCAGGTGATAGGAGGAGAGCCCTTCCAGACATCTGAAATGCCTTCAGGGCCTTTCTCCCATTGTCTTGTCTATTAGCATCTGGCTACCTCATTGCCAAGCTAAGTCTTTAGCAACCAGTCTATCTGCTGCACCCTTGCATTTTTCTCCTGAAAGGGCTCTCTCATTCTCTACCACATGTCCAGGCTGCAAATTTTCTAAATCTTTACACTCTACTTCCCTTTTAAATTTTGGCTTTATGTCATGCCATTTCTGCCATAACTCAGCATAGGCTGTTGCAAGTAGCTATGAAGCTTCCTTAATGCTTTGCTGCACGGAAATTTCTTCTGTCAAACATTTTGGTTCACAACTCCTAAGTCCCACCTTCCACAAAGTCCTAGGGGATGGACACAATGCGGCCATGTTCCTTGGTATGGTGTAGCAGGGGTGATCTTTTGTACAATTACCAATAAGTTTCTCATTTCTATCTCAGCCCTCATCCTTAGTATAGACTGTCCACATTTCTATCAGCATTCTGGTCACAACCATTTAATCAATCTCTAAAATGTTCCAAACTTTCTCTCATCTTTTTGTCATCTTCTGAGTCCTCCAAACTCTTCCAACCATTGCCCATTACCCAGTTCCAAAGCTGCTTCCACATTTTCAGGTATCTGTATAGCAACACCCAACTCCTCAGTACCAATTTTCTGTATTAGTCAGTTTTGTGTTGCTATGACAGAAACACCTGAGACTGGGTGATTAATAAAGAACAGAGACTTATTTGGCTTATGATTCCAGGACAGCTGCATCTGGTGTGAGCCTCAGGCTGCTTATACTTGTAGCAGAAATTCCACTTATGGTGGAAAGCAGCAGGCACTTGGTGTGTACAAGCAGATCACATGGTGAGAGGAAGCAAGAGAGAGAGAGAGAGATAGAGCTAGAGAGAGAGAGAGAGATAGATGAAAGAGAGAGAGAGAGAGAGAGAGAGAGAGAGAGAGGAAGTGCCAGGGTCCTGTAAAGAACCAGCTCTTGTGGGAACTAACAGAGCGAGAACTCACTCACTACCCCCTGCCCCCAAGAAGAGCATTACTGTATTCATGAGGGACCTGCCCCCATGACTCAATCAGCTTCCAGCACTCACATCCAAACTCTGTCAAGCATGTTTCTTATTTCCAACACTTCATCAGAATGGCCTTTACCATCTATCTTTCTATTAACATTGTGTACGTGATTACTTATGTGTTCTCTAAGAAGATGGAGGAATTATCTCCAGCTCTTCTCTTTTCTTTTTGAGGCTTCACAAGAATCACCTTTAGCAGTCCCTTCACAGAAATACCAGCTTTGTCTAACATCTTAAAACTCTCCCAGCCTCTTCCACATTTTTAGGTGTTTGTTACACAAACGTCCCATTTCTCTGTGTCAATACCTTTCTTAGTCAATTGGGGCTGCTGTAACAGAAAATCATACTGGATGAGATAAACCACAGAAGTGTGTTTCCCATAGTTGCTGAGGCTGGGGAGTCTGAGATCAGGGTGCCACCATGGTTGAGTTCTTGTTGAAGGCCCTCTTGGTTTACAGACACCTGCCTCAGGTGGTATCCTCACATGACTGAGAGAGAGAACTCATGTTTCCTTCTCTTCTTATAAGGACAGTAAACCCATTGTGGGATCTCCACCCTCATAATCTCATCTAAACCTATTACTTCCCAAAGTCCACACCTCCTAATTCCATACCACGGGGATTAGGATTTCAATGAATTTTGAGGTAAGAAAGACACAAATGCAGTCCATAACAATTACATACAGGGACATTTTGTGTACCTATATCATCAAAGGTTTTGGTAAGCAAAAGACAGAAATCTACTCTATATAATTTAGGCAAAATGTACTTTAATTGGAAGGACTTAGAGAGGCCCCAAAAGAGAAACAACTGCCAAACTACCTAGTCCAACTAGTTTATCATCAATCCTGCCCAAGTCCCCTTGGTTTAGGAGAAAGAATGCTCAAGAGGGCCCACAATAAGGAAGGGAAAGCTTTGCAAAAGGAAATGAATGAACTTATTTTAGAAAAAGGGAAAGGCAAAAGCTAGGTGTCCCAAAATGAAAATGTTTACTATCAATATACTATAACAGTATTGTATCATCATAATAATGTATTATAATTTGATATCATATTTATATTTTAAATATAAGAACATTTTAATAAAAATGAAGATATTCCTGTGAAAAAATGTTTTTCTAAATAATTTTAGGAAGACTTGAAGGTCTCCAAGGACCCCCTGCTTAAGGGGAATAAATGAATATGCAAGTGATACAGAGCTATGATTTACTGGCAGACCTGCTAACTGCTGGGTTTGTGAGCCTGGCCATTTAGTTACCCCCTTTCTGCCTCATTTTTCTCATCTGGAAAAATAGGAGGACGTTGGCAGTGCTACAATGATATAAGGAGGTAAGTTAAAGTTTGATATGCAATACATGCTCGAATGCATTTGTTTTATTTACATAATGCAATGATATTGAAATATTTTAACGTGAAACATGTTTATTAAAGAAGCATTGACAAATAACGTAGTTGTTCTTTTTAAATTAGGGATGGCAGCTTACAGGCCTCTCCACCTGACTTTACTCTCATCTTTCTCAGTAGCACCGTGGTATCTTCATGGAACATTTAGTTTCAAAGAATCACCGTATAAAAACCACAGACTTCATCCCTTGTTAATTTACAAATGAGGCAAGTGAAATACAGAAAGCCTAGGTACCCTTTTCTTACTTAGCTAGTTAGTGGTAAAACTGAAGCTAAAATGTTTCTTATTATTGTACGAATTCTGTCCTTTCCTCAGTTCATACAAGAGTGCTTCAAAAAGCTCATGGAAAAATTGAATTAAACGTAATATGGATCCTTCCATGAACTTTTTGAAGACCCCTCATATTTTATATTTGTCCTGAGATAGAAATCTGAAAATAGAACTACACAGCCTTATTGCAAAGGCCATGCTTAGGCTTTCATAAATCCTTTCCCTTAGAGAATGACTTGAACTATACAAACCCAGTGTCCTTTATAATTGCTTACCTTACTTAAATTACTATTTGATGACAACTGGAACAAAAAGCATGTTAGTTTCCTAAGCATCGAATGAAATTTCTTACATAGATTATGTTTCAATGATCATTCCACTCTCTGAATTTTGACCAAAAGCAAAGCTTTTGAGTTTTTGAAAAGGATTTTGTTGAAATTTAAAAACTTTTTTAAAGACAGAGAAAGAAATTCTTAGTCTAAAGGAATTTTCATATGTTTACAATATTTTAAGTATTTAAAACAACTACAGTTATGGAAATAAATGTATGTTGTAAACATCCAGAAGTAATTTGATAAATTACTGCTGAAAAAAGTACACTACTCTTTTAAAATGTTCACTATTACACCATGTATTTGAGACACTGAAAGAAATTCTTTAAATGTGTAAAATCTTCCTCTTGCTTTGTTTTTCTTTGTCTTTCTCTATATTTATATTATATTACATTGTATTGTATTACTCTTGTTTTATACTTCAAATTATATCTTAATACCTCCTGGAACCACTTATTCTGCTGTATCAAGAGAATGACAGCTTGCATCAGATGTAAAATATATACAAGCTAAGGTGTATAGGTTAACTCTTATATATATATATATATATATATATATATATATATATAAGCTAAGATGTATAGGTTAACTCTTACCAAATTTACCCATTTTCGATCCAGCCAGTCAAAGGGTGGGGGACTGGTTATACCTGTTGCCATTGTCAAATCAATCAATCAGTCAATAAATCAATCAATCAGTAAGCTTCAGTTTTCTCAAACTACTAAGTAGAAAAAATAATAATACCTTTTCTTCCTATTTTAAGGAATTGTTGTGAAGGTCAAAATAATTAAAGAATTAGAAGAATAGTCTATTTAGGGTCGGCCTGGTGGCGCACTGCTACAGTGCGCTGCTTGGGAGTGCGGTGGCGCTCCCGCCAAGGGTTCGGATCCCACATACAGACCGGTTCCCGCTCACTGGCTGAGCGAGGTGCAGGCGCAACACCGAGGGTTGCGATCCCGTTGCCAGTCCTGGTCCGGTATGGGTGCAACATTGAGGGTTGCGGTCCGTTGCTGGACACGAAAAAAGACAAAAAAAGAGGAAAAAAAAGAAAAAAAAAAAGAAAAAAAAAGAGAAGAAGAATAGTCTATTTAAATTATACAGTTGAGGTATGGCCTATCAAATCAGATTTAGTTTCCCATTTCTTTATTTGTGTACATTTTATGTTTTTCTTACATTCAGAGTGTTTCTCTTTCATGAACATTTATACTAGCTTCTCTTTTTTTAAATAGATTCAAATTTTATAATAAAATGATATATTTCAATTCTCTATTATATCTCCTATTTTATTTCCTACTTCTACATTATTTTCCTGGCATCTTAGTTTTTCTATCATGAGTAAGCATATTTACTTACAAATTTTTATTTGGAAATATTTCTAGCCAAATTGTTTTATAAGCCATTTAAAATCACATGCCCCATATTCTACCTACTGATCTACTTAGAAATGTAAAATAATTTATCAGCAATATAAACTAATTGATATTATATGTAAATGATGTTGTGTCAGAAAACGAACCCCAACACCCTAAAAGATAGGGTAATATGCAGTCTGGTAAACCATGACTATTAAAATTGCCTAGTTTCTAGCAAGCATAATTTCCTTAACTCTCAATTTTTATTACTTAAAAAAATATGAAAAAATACCTGATATTATATATGTGTTAGTATCCTCTTTAAATCCCGTTGGGAAAAAAATACATACATGCTTACATACACAATTTAGTAATACATTTTTTTCCTGGCTTCTAACACCAGGTTATTATTCACATAAACATGTTAAAATAAGGACAAAATTTGCCACTTAGAGATAAAGCAATCAAATACAAAAATCTAGGTTGTTGGCAAAGCAATAAATACCAGATGTATGTCACCAAGGATAACTTCATTTTGAATGTTTATATGTTGCAAGCTATTTTCTGTGATATAGTCTCACATTGATAACTTGTAATTGTATTACATTACTGCTTTTTATATTATGGCTATTTATATTATATGTTCTTGATACTTTTTTTGAGTTTTATTAATCAGTGGGTTTTTTTTGTGTGTGATATATGATATCACAATAATGACTTATTTGGAAGAAGAAAGATTTACTATTTCTTTCTCTGAAAAGCTTTATCAAAAAGTTTATGGTGATTTGTTTATTAAATATGATGTAGTACATGAGATCTCTATACCATGTAGGAATCAACTGACTCCTCTAGTTCAATGAAACTGTTAAATATAACAAACATTATTGAACAATTTTTTCAAAAGAATGGTACACTTCCTATAATTTTATATCAAAACATATTGTAGGATATAAAGGTTTCCATTTAAGTATGTTTTGTCTTCTAAAGGAGAAATATATTTTATTATTTTATAACCTAAGGAAGCATTTTGATTAAAACTACTAAAGCATAAAAATTAATTTACCCACAAACATACACAAAAAAAACTGGGGGTGGGGTGGGGAAGAAGATATAACAACTATACTTTTTTTGAAGTTGTTACAACAAGCAAACGGAAAGGACATTCTTGGGGGGGAGGGGAGAGAGGGAGGAGGGCGGGAGGTGTCGGTGAAGGGCCATAATAATCATATACATTGTATATTGACAAAATAAAAATTAAAAAAAAAAATGCAAAAAAAAAAAACTTGTTTTATGAAATGCTGCAAATGTAATATATAACACTTGGCAATGATTAAAATATATAAACTAATATATTTTTTAAAAATCAATAGCAGAAAATTAAATATTGGCTAGGTTGGATTCACATGCACATAGTCGGCTATCCCCTGCATTGGATTTTAACTGCAAACTACTAGGCACACCAGGAAGGTGTACATACACTGATAGTGACTGATGGTCTTTAAATGTCTTTCAATTGTAGGACTGAAAAATATTTCCAATTGCTTATTAATTTATTTCATTTTTACTTCAAAAACCAAAATACTATTGTTTGAACTTGACATTGAAGAGTTCTTGCAGCAGCTGGAAGTATAATTTCTTCATGTGATATCACCAACTAGTTACATTTGAACAGATAGTATAAGGCAGTTAAAGAACAATTAAAATAGAGTGGTAGGTGATTATGGCTCAGTGCTCCAGTTGCTTATTTAAATAAGTTGCTTATTTAAATTGCTCATTTAAATGTGTTGGTATAGTGCTTCACAAATGGAAACAAAACAAAACACAACTTCTGAATATACCCAATTTCACTTGCAGAATGAGTGTAGAAGGTCAATGTTATTTTATTTAATTTTACCCAAACGACAATTTGTAATTAACTTTGAAGTCTAAAAATAATTTATTATTATACAAATTTATCTTGAAGTTATAACCATTAGCTTTATTTTTTATCTTTAGAATCTCAAGTCTGCTGATACTTTATAAAGAAATAAAAATTATGATGACCAACCAAATATTATACTTCTACAAATTTTGAAAAAGAGTAATAGACAAAAGAAATAATGTACATGAATTAGGTTTAATTTCATAATTTTAATATATATATTTGGTATTTTTGTTTCAGTATATGTCAAAAATGCAGTCAGAAATCAACAAAATAATTTCCTCCACAAGTTTTAAAGATTCGTGGTTTTATTTCCTGATGAAGAAGATGTTTGTTTCTTAGCTGCTTTCTATAAATTGTTCAACTGCACTCTTTCTGGTTGGCTCCTCCATGAAAAGGGTATTTTTTTTCCACCTAATTGCCTTTTAAGTGACTTGGTATTGTTGTTGGGAAATATATATTAAAAATATTTTATTCTAATCAATATTAGGAAAAAATGTAACTTCTTCAGCATTGCTAGCCAAATAAATAGCAAATAGTTGACTGGGTTTATTTTACTTATGTTTACTTGGTGATTTTGTGAGCCTTTGTTATTTTTCTACCATTCCTGCAATAGAATTTTTTGAATCACCTGCTACTATAGAAAATGCTGAACAACAAGGCACTAGCATGCCCTTTGCTGCCAGCTGTAATTGTATCTTTGTACTGTTTTCTGTCGTGGAAGATCATTTCTTTCTTGTGTGTTATATTGTAAGTTCTATTATTCTCATTTTTTTAAGGAGGTAAAGCATTTCTTTTCTTATCACATAAGCAGAAACTATTGCATTATCAATGTAGAATGACAGAGAAGAGATTTAATTTCCTGATCCTAAAACTATTGAGAAACAAAGAATTTGTTGATTTTTTTCTATTACAAGAAATTTCAAATGTGAATTTACCAGTAGATTTTGGAGACATATGAGGCTTAGGTTTTGGTGTTTGTTTGTTTGTTTGTTTGTTTTTTCCCCTCATAGTATTTTGTGAAAACAACTTTCCTAGCCTCCTACACATGCAATGATTATTCCTTTCTCCTGTTGCGTTTGTAGATAACAAATTCCACACAAATAATCATAATCACAGCTTATGTGGGAGGAGAAGATACTGAGGTTGAATTTGTATAAACAGAAATATGAGTAAATAAAATTAAGAGTTTTTTTTTTCTTTTTCCTATTCCTATATAATCCACTGTTCCATCAAGTAGCTCTGTGCCTGGGACATAGTTTTTCTAAACTTCAGATGAAAAGTGGGGATGCTAATTTATACATTCTATTCTAGGGTCATTTGTGATGGGAAAAAATAATACATTACCCAGGAAAAGCATTATTGCCATTATTGTTAATACTAAACATTGCTTAGCAAGTGTTACGGGAGATGTGTTTCCCAAAAGTTCATGTATTGGAAACTTGATCTCCATTTTCACAGTATTAAGGGAGTGGGAAATCTAATTATGGTAGCTGAAAGGTGGGGCATTTAAGAGGTGATTAGAGTGTGAGGATTGTGACCTCATGAATGGATTGATCCATTCATGGAGCAGTTGGTGTGGTTTTGATGGCTTTACAATGAGACCAAGTGAGAAGGGTGACTCTCTCTTGCTCAGCCCATTCTCTCCATGTGACACCCTGTGTAGCTGTAGCAGAAGGCCCTCACCAGCTGTGTTCCTGGACTTTTGACTTCCCAGCTTCCGAACTGTAAGAAATAAATTCTGTTTCTTTTTACAATACCCGGTTTTAGGTATTCTGTTATAAGCAACAGAAGTTTAATACAGAAAATTGGTATTGAGAAGTGGGATGTTGTTCCTAACAGATATCTGAAAATGTGGGAGCAGCTTTGGAACTGGGTGATGGGCTAGGGCTGGAATAATCTGGAGCAGCAGAGGAGAAAAGCCTGGTTCCAGTGAGGGCTTAGAAGACTAGAAGACCAGGGAAAGTTTGCATCTCCATAGAGACCAGCCAAATGGTGGTGACCAGAATGCTGCTAGAAATATGGACAGAAAGGCCATTCTGAGGAGGTGTCAGATGTAAAGGAAGAAGAACTTACAGAAAACTGGAGAAAAAGTAGTCACCCTTGTTATAAGGTTACAAAGAGCTTGGCTGCATTCTGTTCATTCCCAAAAGCTTTATGAAATGCAGGACTTGAGTTATGAACTAGAATATTTAGCAGAGAAATTTCTAAGCTACAAAGGAATGACATAAAGCCATAATTTATAATTACAAGGAAAGCCGACAGCAAAAAATTGGAAAATTCTCAGCCTGGCCATGTAAAGAGTAAGAAAGTATGTTCAGTAGAGAAAATCAAGAGTGCAGCCCAGCAACGTTTGCTAAGGAGATAAGGACGGAAAGAAGGAATCATCAGGAGAATGGAAGAAAGACCCCAAAGGCATTTCAGAGATCTTTGAGGTTGGTCCTTCCATCACAGACCCAGAGGCTTAGGAAGGGAGAACGGTTTTGGGGAACTGGCCCAAGGTTCTCTCCAAGGGTTTGCTTAATTCCTATGTCTATGCATTAATACTATATAGAAAGATAAGTTAGCAATTTCAATTTTATTAAATTACTAAAACTCGTGTGCTTTACCATATAGTATGTTTTAATCATAATACTTAGACTTTAGAATTTTTTCCTTCAACAAGTTTTATTAAATCCTAATTCATCTTTTTAATGGCAAAACACTTAATTCTTAAAGATGTTTAATACATGTCCACTTATGTCAGGACTATCAAGTGGTTCTTGGATTGGAGGCCCATCACGTCTTTTCTGCCTGTTCTCTGTCTTGTCTTTACCTGATTCCTTCCAGACTTTCTCCATGAAGCCTTCTGCGATCATCTGAATTAGAAGTAATCAATCATTCTCTAGAAATTGCATAGCAAGTACTATTTCACTCATCTCATAATGCCATATAATGCTTGTTTGACTCATATTTTAATAAATATTCATATTTCACTAGATTTTGAAGTTTAATTTATATCATAAAATAAAAAAAAATCTGTCATTTTTATGTCTGAGTAAAATTATGCAATTGTGAAATTACTGCTGAAAATAACTTGGGGGTAATCAAGGAAAAGTTCCTAATTGCATAGGTGATATTGAAGGCTCAGGGGATTGAGGTCACTTGCCCAACTTCACATAGCTAATTCATGTCTTGAGTAAGTTCCAATGTACCATGTCACAGGTGCCAAGTAGTGATACCACCAATCATGTAAACACTGGCAAAAATTTCCAATTGTAAATCGCAGCTCTCTTCGGGTAAATATTTTTTGTCTGTGATTTGAATAGTAATATAATTGGCGTATATAGTAGATTGAATAATAACTGCCAGATAATATCTCTACATCCTAATCCCTAGAACCTGTGAATATTATCTTACATGGTGATAGATGTGATTAAGAGGATTTGGGGAAGAAGAGCTTACCCTCTATTTTCTTTGAGGGCTCTAAGTTCAATGACAAATGTCCTTAAAGAGTGAGGCAGAAGGAAAATTGACAGAAGAGGAGAAAACATGTGACCACAGAGGCAGAGATAAGAGAAATGAGTCTGCAGGTCAAGGATTGCCTTATAGCCATGAGAAGCTGTAAGAGATAAAGTTTTTCTCCCCAGAACCTCTGGAGGAGTACAGCCTTGTCTACACTTTGATTTAGAACTTCTGTCCACTATAACTTTTAGAGAATAAATTTCTGTTGTGTTAAGCTACCTAGTTTAAGGTCATTTGTTACAGCAGCCACCAGAAACTAACAGAGTGTAGAAAACCAAATTGTAGCTGTCACAGTGCTAACATGTGTAACTAGAACACTTCACGGCAGAAGTTTGCCTAATGGACAAACTGAATAGTTTTATTTTTTTTTAAGTGTTTTTATGTAATAGGAAATATATATCAAACAATTAACATGTGCAAAGTACTGTTGCAAGCACTGATAATACATTATTTCATTAATTCTTGGCAAAAGGACTTGAAATATAGTCTTCAAAGCAATTGGAGGAATTGAGGCAGAGATATTTCAGAACATCAAGTAGCCAGTAAAAGAATAAAGGCCCCTAACTTGACCAACGTCAGTCAACAAATAAAGACTAAAACTTGAATCTATTAAGATTAAGCTTAACAGAAACGACTGTGAAGTCGAAAGTTGCATTAAAATACAAACAAGGAAGAAAGGAGGAATTAGGATATAAAACCAGCAATTCTAAATTATTCCTTGTGCACTTTCAGGCTGTAATTCAGTGTCATGTCAAATAAGTATTTGGGAGGAGAAGTAAAAAAATAAAGAAATAAAGTTGCTGTGCTAAGAAGTGCACCAGTAATTAAGATGTTTAGAACATGATCTATTTTTTTTTTAATTCATAATTAGACATCATGCCCTTTCCTAAGAATTGGAAAACTATAATGAGAATTCCGACAAAGTCATGAGCAATATGCAATAATATTTTCTGAAAAAATTTAGGGTTGTAACTTTTAATTAGAAAAATTTTATCCTTAAGTTTATGTCCAAATATGTGGCAGTATTTGAAATAAAAGAGGAAATAAACTTTTCTTATATTTGTCGACAGCACAGAATTTGGACTAAGCATAGAAATTATAAGACAGATAATTAGAAAATTGCTAAACTATGTACAAAAACTCTAAGAAACTGTATAAGACAGAATAAGGATATATTAGAGAAGAGATCAAATCAGCTGAGGGAAAAATGAAACTATGTGTTGATAAATTTGAACAGACAAAGATTGGAACGAAGAGAAATCCCGTGTGGTTAATCACCTGTAGTTCCAGATGTGAACAATCAAAAAGCGTAAGTGAAAGTGCATATTTTTGAAACTCTTTTATAATTTTAAACTCTACAGTGCACTCGGTTAGAACTTTACGTTTTTCCTGCTTTTCATTACACTGTATACAAATTTTATTTCATAATAATAATAAAACAGTATTCTACATAAGGGAGACACATTAAGGGCACATTTACTTGCATGGATACAACTCTGCACTCTTAGCAGAGAGTGAGAAAGCAAAACAATTTAAATAGAGTGAGTTTGCTTCCCATTTAAAGACAGGATGAAAATGAGATGGGGGAATGAGATCTTGTTACTCCATCAAGAAAGCAGTTCTCATGTGCCCCTTACAGTATAAACATCTTTTTGTAGTGAGCATGACTCTCATATTTAAAGATATGACTTTTTCATATAATATGTCCTCTGAACATAAACTTCATCTGAAACTAAATGAAAATAACCGTGGGGAATGGTATCTGGAATTAGGCTTATGAAGAGAAGTTATGTGAACTTCCAATAGTAACATTTTAAGGGTAATTTTAATTATTTGTCAATTTTGCTCTATGAGATACCTTTTATTTATTTTATTTTTTTTATTTATTTTTTGTCTTTTGTCTTTTTTCCGTGTCCGGCAACGGATTGCAACCCTCAGTGTTGCCCCCGTACCGGACCGGTGAGATACCTTTTAAATAATCATTAATAAATCACAGGCCAGGCTGTAAAAGTAACATATTTATGGCATCTGAAGCCTATACTTGGCTATGGAGCACTGTATGCTGTATCTTATTTGAATCTGCCCAGGTTACTGCACAGTATACATACTTAATGTGGGGGCTGGAAATCAGGCTTGGAAAGGAAAGACCTTTGTAGAGATCCAGAGGTTTTTTTTTTTTTTTTTTTTTTAACCCTCAGAACTAACATATTTATTTATTTTATTTTAATTTTGGGAAATCCACATTTTTATTTTTATTTTTTTATTTTTAATTGACAGATACTATTTATATATTTATCCTGAAAGGCATGATGTTTTGAAGTATATATACACACACACACTGTGGAATGTTTAGCTAGCTAATTAACATATATTTATTTCACATAGAACACTTAACATCTACTCTCTCTGTGCTTTGAAAGAATAGAATAGATCATTGTTAACTATAGTCCAGAGCTCTTGCTAGCGGGAACTAGAGTCTAAGATCTACTTTGACAGGAATGGTCTGCTCTGGACCCTTTAACTTGTACTCTGGATGCCACCATCACGCTCACTGCTCTGATGTCCAGATCACCAAGTGTCTCTGCTTCTTGTATCACAGCTCAAGCAAAAAGTCCCAGCTGGAGCCTCAGATAGAAAATTATAGGTCATTTTCCTGCATTCTTGTTTGGATAAAGGGGAATTTTCCCTTTCAATAGTAGGACAGAGTGAAAGACAGCCCATCCATAATATATGTGATGGTGGAGTTTATCCAGATAAAAAAGATTAATGCCATAGAGTCATGGATAAAATCAATCATTCAGTTAACTATTAAATGATATATTAATTATTTATTATGCAACAGTAAATATAGGAAAAGGCATATGATAATCCTGAGTTCAGATGTTGAGAACGTGGTGAACGATGCCCTCTGGACACTCTGGATAAGTGAATGAATCATATCAGTGGATATTTTAAATTATTCAATTACTGAGTTTCTTCTAGACTATTCTAAATTTTAAGATTTTTCTCCCTTAATTCCAAAGACATATTGGTTTTTCAGTATGTTTTCCTTGCTTTTAGCATCACTTTAAAAATAATTGATAATTCCTTCTTTACACTACACTCTGTAGATCTTGTCCCTGTTGGAGAATAGCGTAATACATAGAAAGAGGAGTTGATTCAGTAGTTGGCCAGAATCCATACAGTGCCAGCTGAGTTTACAAACATGAAGAGGATGAATTCCATGATCTGTAGTTCTTGGACCGTTCCTTGAAGGAAGATTCCCAGAGAAGGCCAGGTAACTCTATGTTCCTCATTGGATTTATTTAAAACAGCAGCAGTAATTGAGTGAAATAAAAGTAACATAAGGGGAGAAGTTCAACCAGCAGGTAAAGATGACAAATTGATGCACAACTTAAACCCTTCCTCCTTTGTTCCCTTCATTCTTTTAGAGCTTCTTTTCAGGACTGAAAACACACCTATCAATGAAACCTATTCAATGCATGTATCTAATCCTTCTCTCATCATAGCAGGAAAAAATGATAATAGGAATTATTTGGTGTCTTACAATTTTCAGTCATATATTCCTAAACTAATTTTGCAAACCATATGCCTTTATTACATTTATGACTTGGCTTATGCTATTGTTAAAGTTTAAATACTTGCAAAGGAGGTGACTTCCAATATATTGTAATATTTGACATTTAAAACAAAGCCTTTATGATATGCTTTTCAATGGATCCAATGGAAGCTATGTACCACTCAATTTTGACACCTGTAATGATCAATTAAAAATAAACATTTGTTTATTTTTCCTTTTGTTTCCTGTACTTTTGGGTCATATTAAGAGTGTCTATGCCCAGTCCTACTTTCTGAAGAGTTTCCCGTATGCTTTTTTTTTTTATAGTTTCAGGTCTTATATTTAATTGTATAATCCATTTTGAATTGATTTTGGTATATGGCAAGAGATACAGGTCTAGTTTCATTCTTGTACATATGGATGTCCAGTTATCCCAGCACCATTTATCAAAGAGGCAGTCTTTTCCCCAGTATATGTTCTTGGTGCCTTTGTCAAAGATCAGTTGGATGTAGGTATATGGGCTGATTTCTGTGTTCTCTATTCTGTTCCATTGGTCCATGTGTCTGTTTTTATGCCAGTACCATGTTGTTTTGGTTACTTTAGCTTTGTAGTATAATTTGAAGTCAGGTAGTGTTATACCCCCAGCTTCATTTTTTCCCGCCTAAGGATTGCTTTGGCTGTTCTGGGTCTTTTGTTGATCTATATGAATGTTAGGATTTTTTTCCTCCCATTTCTGTGAAGAATGGCATCGTGTTTTGATGGGGATTGCATTGACTCTGTAGCTCACTTTGGGTAGTATGGACATTTTCACAATGCTAATTCTTCCAATCCGAGAGCATGGGATATCTTTCCATCTTCTTGTGTCCTCTTTCTTTCAACAGTGATTTGTAGTTCTCATCATAGAGATCTTTCACATACTTGGTAAACTTTATCACTAGGTATTTTGTGTTTTGGGTGTGACTATTGTAAATGGGTTAGCTTTCTGGATTTCTTTTTCTGCAAGTACATCATTGGAGTATAAATATGCTACTGATTTTTTCATGCTGATTTTGTATCCTGCAACTTTGCTGAAATCATTTATCAACTCTAAGGGAATTTTTTAGAGTCTTTAGACTTTTCTATATATAGGATCATGTCATTTGCAAACAGGAACATTTTGACTTTGCCTTTTCCAATCTGGATTCCCTTTATTTCTTTCTCTTGCCTGATTGCTGTGGCCACTACTTCTAATATTTTGTTAAATAGGAGTGGCAATAGTGGGCATCCTTGTCTTGTTCCTATTCTTAAGGAAAAAGCTTTCAACTTTTCTCCATTCAGGATGATATTGGCAGTGGGTTTGTCATATATGGCTTTAATTGTGTTGAAATATTTTCTTCTATACCTAATTTGCTGGAGACTTTATCATGAAGAGATGCTGAATTTTGTCAAATGTTTTTTCTGTGTCTATTGAAAAAAAATCATATGGGTTTTGTCTTTGTTTTTGTTGCTGAAATGTATCACATTTATTGACTCGTATGTATTAAACCATGTATTAAACCATCCTCACATCCCTGGGATGATACCCATTTGATCATTGTATATAATTTTTTGGATATTTTGCTGTATTCTATTTGCTAATATTTTATTGAGGATTTTGTGTCTATATTCTTCAAAGATATTCACCTGTAGTTTTCTTTTTTGTTGTATCTTTGTCTGGTTTTGGTTTCAAGGTGATGTTTGCCTCGTAGAATGAGTTTTGGAGGATGGCCTATGTTTCATTTTTTGGAATGGTTTGAAGAGAATTGTTATTATTCCTTATTTAAAGGTTTGGTAGAATTCAGCAGTAAAGTTATCTAGTCCTGTGCTTTTCTATGTTGGGAAACTGCTGATTACATCTTCAGTCTCTTTGCTTGTTATTAGTCTGTTCAAGTTTTCTTTCTGTTCTCGATTCAGTCTAGGTAGCTTGTATGAGTCTAAAAATTTGTGCATTTTCTCCAGGTTTTCAAATTTGTTGGCATATAGTTGTTTATAATAGTCTCTAATGATACATTATATTTCTGTGGTATCAGTTATAATGTTTCCTTTTTCATTTCTATTTTTTTTGTGTGTGGCTTCTCTCTTCTTTTTTTTTTAGTTAGCCTAGATAATGTCTTGTCTATTTTGTTTATCTTCTCAAAAAACCAACTCTTTGTTCAATTGATCTTTTTGTATGGTTTTTTGGGTTTCTATTTCAATTAGTTCTGCTCTGATCTTAATTATTTCTTTCCTTCTAACATTGGGGTTGGATTGCTCTTGTTTTTCTAGTTCTTTGAGGTGTAGCATTAGGTTGTTTGCCATCTTTCTATTCTTCTGATGTATATGTTTATTGTGATAATCTTCCCTTATAGTACTGCCTTTGCACAGGTTTTGATATGATGTATTATTATTTTCATTAGTTTCAAGAATTTTTTTTTAATTTCCTGTTTAATTTCTTCTTGGACCCATGTGTCATTCAGGAGAATGTTGCTTAATTTCCATGTATTTATATAATTTCCAGAGTTTCATTTGTTATTAATTTCTAGTTTTTATCCATCATTGTCTGATAAAATTTAGGAAATAATTTCAATGTTTTATAATTTGTTGAGACTTGATTTTGGTCATAACATGTAGTATATCCTGGAGAGTATTCCGTGTGCTGATGAGAAGAATGTATATTTTGTGGTTGTTGGATGAAATGTTCTGTTGATGTCTGCCAACTCCGATTGGTTTGAAGTGTGGTTTAGATCTTGTGTTTCTCTGTGATCTTTTGCCTAGATGATCTGTCCAATTTGAGAGAGGGGTATTCAGGTCCCCCATTATTTTGGTATCTGGGTCTATCTCTTTCTTTACATCTAATAGTGTTTGCTTTATATATATGGCTGCTCTGATGTTGGATGCATATATATTTATGATTGTTATGTCTTCTGGCTGGGTAGATCCTTTTATTTTTATACAGTGGCCCTCTTTGTCTCTTTTTATGGTTTTTGGTTTAAATTCTATTTTGTTCAATGTAAGAGTAACTACTCCTGCTCATTTTTGGTTTCCATTTGTGTGATGTATCTTTTTCCATCCTTTCACTCTTAGTCTGTGTGTGTCTTTACAAGTTAGGTGAGTTGCTTGAAGACAACATATTTTTTGGTCTATCTTTTTAATCTAATCAGTCAGTTTGTGTCTTTTGAGTAGGGAATTTAATCTTTTAAATTAAGAGTTACTATTGACAGGTGTTGATTTAATCCTGGCATTTTATTGATTTTCGTTTGGATGTTTTAAATATCTTTTGATCCTTTCATTCCATTTTATTGTTTGTCTTCCATGTTGGTTTCTTGAGGTAGTTAGATAAAATTCCTTTTTCTTTATTGCTTGCATTTTTGTTCTACTGGTGGGTTTTGTTCTTTCTTGTGTATTCATGGTAGGGATGGTTAATTTTCAGATACCAGGTGCAGTACCCCCTGAGGATTTCTTGCAGGGCTGATGTCATGGTGGTGAACTCCTGCAGTTTTTGTTTGTTTGGGAAGTACAATATTTGTTCTTCATTCCAGAAGGATAACCTTGCTGGGTATAGTATTCTTGGCTGGCAATTTTTATCTTTTAGTATTTTGAATATATCATCTCATTATTTTCTGGCATTTAGGGTTTCCAATGAAAAGTATGCTGTTAGTCTCAGAGGGGCTCCCTTATAGGTGACTTGGCACTTTTCTCTTCCTTCTTTTTAGATTCTCTCTTTGTCTTTGAGATTTGCAAATTTGACTATAACCTATCTTGAAGAAGACATTTTTGGGTTGAATCTGGTTGGAATTCTTTGAACATCCTGGATCTGAAGGTCCATTTCTCTCCCTATACCTGTAATGTTTTCTACTTTTATTTCACTGAATATGTTTTAAATCCCTTTTCCTTTTCCTCCCCTTCTGGAATACTCATGGATATTTGTATGCTTAATATTGTCTTCTATCTCTCTTACATTTTCTTTATTTTAATTTTTTTTCTTTTTTGTCCACCTGGGTTATTTCAAAAAGGCCATCTTCAGGATCAGAAATACTCTCTATTCTGCTTGTTTTAGCCTGCTGCTTAAGCTCTCTGTTGTGTTTTTCACTTTGTTGAATGAAATCTTCAGTTCCACAAGCTCTGCTACATTCTTTTTTAGGCCGTTTATTTCTTTGTACATTTCCTCCTTCAGGTTCTGGATACTTTTTCTCATTTCATTGTGTCATTTAACTGAGTCTTCTTGTATCTCATTGAGTGTCCTTAGAATAGTTGCTTGAAATTCCTTTCCAGTCATTTCAAGGACTTCTTATTCTATAGGGTCCGGTATGTGTGAATTATTATATTCCTTTGGTCGTGTCCTATTTTCTTCTTTTTTTCATATTTCTAGTGTCTCTAAGCTTGTGTTTAGTCACCTGGTAGAGTAGTTGCTTTTTCTACTACTCTGGTGTGGGGTTTGAGGAGAGAGAGTTCATTTTGTAGATGTGTTTTATAATGATGGTTAAATGGGATATTTTAGTATTGGTTCCAGGTAGACACAGTAGTGTAGTCTCTGTGTAGGTACTTTGACTGAATTCAGTGTTGGAGTTGTGTGAGAGTGACTCTGTGGCCTAGTCCCTGTGGCACTTAGTATTTCCTTCCTGAACAATGTGTTGGTTCATTAAGGGGTGGGCAATCTCTTGAGTTTTGGCGGGTAGTGCCTTGGATTCTTGTCACTCTTAAGTTAAAGTGGGTGTTCTTGAGTAGGCCTGTTGGCACGCTGGCTAGCTCCCCCTGACCCTAATGGATGCGCTGGGATATCCTAGTGCTCCTCGACTTAAAAAGGTGACCATGGGTGGGTTTTCTCTTTATTTTCTCTCTCTTTCCCTGGGTTCCACTAGTGGCTCTCCTGTCTATGCTGATGAATGGTCAGTAGGTGCTTATGAGGTGGTGGTGGCTGCTGGTATGGCAGTGAGCCACCCTTGTGTGGCAGTGGCTGTCCTGGCCCACTCCTTCAGCGCTGGTGCCTGTGGCAGTGACAGGGAGTGTTTCTGATGGCACTGCTGCCTGTCATGTTGGCAGCCTAGATGGTGGCTTGGTCAGGCTCTCGGGGGGAGGGGGGACAGGGCTTGCTGGGGTCCTGCACAGCTGCCTGTCATACTAGTTCTAAGATCTATTTTAATCTAAATGTCATTAAAGTGTAAAAATGGGTTCAATGGTGGTTTTGTTTGTTTGCTTATTTGTTTGTTTGCTTATTTTCTATTCAGGTATCTTCTTGTCTTGTAATTAGTTGTTGAAAAACTCTTTTTTCTCTTGAACTGTTTTGACTGATCTGTTGAAAGTCAATTGACCACATATCTACTTTGGGTTCTTTATTCTGTTCCACTGATCTATATGTCTATCTTTATGCCTAAACTGCACTGAATTATTTACTGTGGTTTTATACTAAATTATCAAATCTGGTAGTATATGTTCTTGAACTTAATTTTTACTTTAGAAATAAATTGTTTTGGCTATTCTAGGTCTTCTACATTTTCATATAAATTACAGAATGAGTTTCTCAATGTTTTGAAAAGCAAAATAAAACAAAAATGCCTACTGAGATTTTTATTAGAATCACATTAAATCTATAAATCAGTTTTGGGACAATGGGCATCTGAATAATATTTATGAATCCAATTAATTAACATAATACATCTCTTTTTTATGCAGTCTTCTCCTTTGTCTAAGCTGTTTTTGGAGACTTTAGAGTAGAGGTTAAAATATTTAATCATTTAGCTTCTAATTTGTTTTTATTATTTCTTACTTCCAAAAATGTTTAATTAAATATACACAACATAAAATTTACCATTTTAACCATTTTATGTGTACAGTTCAGTGACATTATATACATTCACATTGTTGTGTGATCATTACCACCTTTTATCTGCAGAACTGTTTTATTATCTCAAAGTGACACTCTCTAATCATTAACAATAAATCTCCATTTTCGTCTCCCCTCAGTCCCTGGTAACCACTACTCTACTTTCTGTCTTTATGATTTTGACTATTCTGGTTACCTCACACAGTAGAATCATATAATTGTTCAATGTTTGTCCTTTTGTGTCTGGCTGATTTCACTCAGCACAAAGTTTTCAAAGTTCATGCATATTGTAGCACGTATCGGAATTTCCTTCCTTCTTAAAGCTAAATAATATTCCACCGAAAGTATATATCCTATTTTGTTTCTCCATTCATCTGTTGGGTATTTGGGTTGTTTCCACCCTTTGGCTATTGTGAATAATGCTGCTATGAACATTGGTGCAAAACTATCTGTGCTAGTCCCTGCTTTCAGTTATTTTGGGTATATACCTAAAAGTGTAATTGCTCAATCCTACGGTCATTATAGGTTTAAAATTTCATGTTACTGCCAAGCTGTTTTTCACAGCAGCTGCATTATTTTATGTTCCTGTCAGCAATGCACAATGGTTCTGATTTCTCCACATCCTTGTAAAGACTTGTTATTATTTTTATTTTTGTTCTTTTGATAATAGTCATTCTAGTAGATGTGGAGTGATATCTCATTGTGGGACTGATTTGCATTTCCCTAATTATGTGATGTTTTCATTTCATTCTTTTTATTCTTTGGAGGAATATCAATTCCTTTCCTTTGCCCATATTTTAATCATATTTTTTGTTGTTGAGTTGTATAAGTATACACACACACACACACACACACACATATATATACATGCACTTTATAATATATAAATAAAATACAGAATATATATATTATGTATATATGTATATATTCTGTATAATAATTTTTTATCAGATGTATGATTTGCAAATATTGTCATCTCCCATATTGTGGATTTCCTTTTCACTCCTTTGATACTGTTCTGAATTTTTTCTTAATTCCATTATAAATGGCAGTTTTAACATTTTGTTTTCAAAATGTTATGATCTCATTGTTGTACTGCCTTTGTCCACTGTCTGAATATATTTGCTTCAAATGTACAGTTCAGATTTATAATTTTTGTGAGTGGGAGGACTCATCCTATATTTTTATTCATTATGACCAGAGGTAACAGTCCGGAGGTATGACATGATCTTTAAATTAAAAGTCGTTATTCTTTCTGTTCTATTCTACAAAATATCTAAATTTAGAGCATGGTCTAAAATATATTTTTCTACAAAGACTGCACCCTCAACACAAATGTGTCTAAGGCAAGGAATGAACCATGGCCCTACCATGAGTTTACAATGACCTTGTAAGTTAAGAAACCTTCACTACTACTCATTACAAATTCTACCTTTGGTTGTGGCCTGCAGGCAGAAGCAGATGACCCTGAAGTTAATGAACCTTAAGTTTCATATACCCCCACCTTGAACAGACTTCTATGACTGCTTGGAGCTACTGTTAGTTGAGGACTGCTCTTGGTAGAAAAATGAAGACAGATTGCAAGTAAGAAGCATTTACAGGTAAGCAGCTCAGGTAAATTGCCTAAAGCAATTTCACAAGAAATGGACCTTAATCTCCAGCACTCCAGAAATTATTTATGATTTCTTTTGTTTTTCTAAATAAATATTTACTTTCATGCCTAATTTTGCACTTGCAATTTTGTATTCTACTTTTTAAAGCAGGCTCCTTTTTATAAACTTCAATTTCCTCAAAATTGTAGTCTGCCTCTGCACAGAGCATTTTCAAACCTGGAGCAAAACCCAATTGTGACATCTGAGACAAGTGAGAAGAATGCCATTCTTTTTTGAATATTGGGGAAGGATAATTGATATAAGAAAGATAAGATAGAAGATTTGAAATGATGCCTCAGCAAAAGACATTCCTTCAAGTAAAGAAGAATACATTTAGTATTTATGAAATGTGAGTATGTATAAACAAACAGCCTTGTTTGTTTATCCGAAATGGTCAGGTGTCTCCAATGTGCATGCATCCCAGTTTGAGGACTGTTGTAAAACACAATATTGTTTGGTGCCTACAATCTCTTTAACATGACTATTTAAATGGTTTAATCATCCAATACTACTGTGATACATTTGTATACAAGCTAGATATTGCTTTTTATTTTGTAATAGACTTCAATTTGTGCTACCAATTCTTAATAATTTTCACTGACATAAACATTTTGTCCTGCTTTTGGGGGAAGTAGAATCATGTTTTCCTTTCTACCTACTTATATTCTTCTTAATTTCTTAATGAAAAATGCCTAGCATGATGTAGATGACAAATCACTCAGAGAAGCAAACCAGGGTCTGTTACTCACGTCTATCCATTACTGTGTGACATCAGACGAATAAATTTCCTGAGACCCCAAGTTTTTCACCAAAGAGTTATTGAGATTTTTTTGGAATAACCTTCATTCACTCATTTGTATACTCATTACGGTGTATTTACTGTATGCTGCACAGTCTACCAAGGGGTAGAGATACCACTTTGACTAAGAAAGAAGCTTTCTTTCCTCATCTTAAAAATTACTTTTAAATAGTTTTCTGTATGCAGTACATGAATATAACTTAAAAATATAATAGTACCTCAAGGTTTATGCAGTTTCCTGCCCCACCCCTTCCCAACCCAGAGACACCATCACTTTCAACTGTGTTGTGTCTGTGTAGATGACTAGTTCTTGAATATGGAACTTTAGATATTTTCTGAACAATTACCTGATTTAATTTACTCATTATACTTTTCCCCCATTGCAAACACACTGGTTTTGGACTTTCCACTTTGCTAAATATTTACAGCTAATCTAATTGTATTGTCTCTTCCAAAAGTTTTTCACTAACAGTTACTTATAGTTGTCTTCTCTTTCTCAATTTTGATTCTGTAGTTTTGTACATTTTTATCTTTGTTTTTGTTTTTATTTACTTGTATTTCTTTTTACATTTTATTTAGGTTTTTATTATTTTTACATTCTATTTAGGTTTCAATAGGAAATGAATATAATATTTATGTTTAACACATGATTTTTAATAGGGGACTTGTCAATTACACAAGGTCACTAGTTTATCTCATTGAACTCCTATATAAAAGCATTAAGTCCAGAAATTGACATTAAAAGACATTTGATAAATGAAAGTTTACTTTTTTCTTTCCTTCCTGGTCCCAAGTAGAGATGTAAGTACTCTATTAGATTTGATGAAACATCTAGTAATAGGTAATGCTAGATATATGAGCTCTTTTTCTGTATGAGCTCTTTTTCTGATGTGAGCAACTTAACGACTTAACATAAAGCACAAACTATTTTCCCTGGATTTTAAGTGATTACAGGAAAAATGTACAATACACTGATTTATACAGTGATTTGTACTCTGTTTTAGATCACCCATAATAAAGCCTTTATATCAGTTCAGATAAGCACTTTCAAATATAGTATCTCATTTTGGGACTGAAATCACAGTATCCTATAAATTTTCTTACCACATTGTTTTTGTGTATGACATAAGGGTTCAGCATTTCTATAATAGGGTGATAACATGTCAAGGAAAGTCTAACATATTGAAGTTTTAAATTTTCTGGAAAGCCTCATAAGTTTGATGGCTCAAAAGTACACACAAAAGCTCACAAAGCTTTCACAATTCTAATTTCCAGCACTATGTTTATTTATGAATAACAAAGAATGTATTTTTGTGTATATAAAATACATAAAAGATTCCATCCCTAAATTTTCAAAGACATGAGTTGCTACACATTTTGTTTCTCCATTTGTTCAAAAGAATATACTAACTGAAATTATTTATTTCAATATTTCAGAAATGATAAAACCAATGTGACCCATCAAGTAGCAGTCTTTGAAGAGTTATTTAAATTCTGCACGATGCTCATAGCTGAAACTGTGAGCTTGAAACTCGCTTTATAATTTAATCTATATGAGTGGAATTTAGGGTTTATAAAAAGTGAGCCAGCATGAGAAAATATGAGATAAAAGGTATGATCTCTATACAATGATGATCTCTAATGAAAGGTAGGGTATAGGACTATTTCTAATTTTTAGAGGTTTGAAGTTGTATATTATATCATGCATTTTTATTTTGATTCAGGCATAATTTCCAGGCCATAAGTTTTAACTGGAGTCTATAATTCAAAAAATTTCTAGAGGCGAGTTAATCCATTGACCTTGAATGTAAAAAAAATATATATTATGTGTAGTAGAGTTTTTATGTTTTTTAAGATCGTCAACAAACTATAAAATGAAAGATTTAAGAATTACTACAAGCAATACACTTAAAATGTTCACTTGAGGCTCCTATATTATTGGTTGCTATTGTTAATAGTAGTCAAAAACAGAAATTATTTTCTATTAAAAAAAGCCTGTTCCTGAAAATTAAAAGTTAAGTATTTTTACTTTCTTGCAAAATGCCTATTTGAACTTTATAGTCAGGCTTATATTTATAATATTCAGATTTAAAAAGTTAAAACAAATATGTAAGCAAAACGACAAGCAATGTAACAGAGTTTGAGAGGGACCTTTCATGTTAGGACAGAATACCACTGAAGTCCTCAAAAGAGAAAAAGAGACAAGAAAAGAGATATCATGAGCCGTTATGATTTCCTCAGTTCTCCCTTGGAAGTGGCAGAAATCTCCAATTACTATGAATTCTTTTTTTTTTCTTTTTTACTATCAATTCTCTGTCCTGTTTCTCTAGTTTAAGAAAGAAAAGGGCTTAGAAGGAAACCAGAAAAATATCTATTTGACTTCCATACTTTACAGTATTCACAGCGATGAGTTACCCCTTTGCCTAATGTGAGAGAAGAAAGGGATTGCTTCAACAAGTGGCAATGGCTCTAAAACCAGTTATTGATTTAGACTGAGAACATCTGCAGGAAGGAAAGACTGACGTCTCTTTCCCTCAGTATAGTTGCTGATCTATAGAACCTGCAAGCTCGGCACATGTCGCCATCAGAACGAAGCAGAACATGGTAGGGGAATTCTTGGAAGAACGTGATGCTGGTCCCCGAATGCTTAATGGTACTTATGTATAAAAATGTGTTCTTGTTTAGGGTATAGAGACTTCTAAGTATCCATTTGTTCATTCTGAGGAAGAAGGGCTTGAAGGGACCATGGTATAGGTGGCCTGGGAAAAACACGGCACCATGTCAGTCATTCCAGTTCTCTAAAAATCCCAGAACAGGAGGAAGAGGGACTCAGATCCTGTGCCCCACCAGGAAGTGTGGAAGTTAAAGGATGAGCAGGAGTCACAGCGGTGCCTTGGAAGCTGCGTGATCCCGTGACAGGAGTACAGGGATGGTTCTGGCTAATGGATTTCTGCTCAGGACAGAAGCAGTGATGGTTGTGCCCCTGTAAGAGGATCCCCTATGGCAAAGAGACTGAGTGGAAGCTGAGCAGCCCCCGAAAGAAAAAATAAGCACCACTCACACAAAGCTGCTGCATAAGCAGAAGTTACCATGACAGGGAGGATTAGGTCCAAACTGAGAGAGGCCAGTGTCTTTCTGTTTCCATGAGTAGTAACTAATTACCCATTTCTGTTCGCTGACCCAACTCCAGAGAACATAGGTCTTGAAAGAGGAATGGGTTGCAAAGAACATATTTCAGATCCAGGTCACCCACACATCCCTTATAAGTGTCCGAGTCTATTTTTAACCAGTGATGGCAGAATGGAAGGCAAGATATTTGTGATTAAGCTCTTAAACTTTACTGCATTAAGTTGTTTTGAAATAAACCTTTTGAGGTAAAATTTATACATTAAAATGCACGTGTTTTACATTTACATATAGGTAAGTTGTAAGTTGCGATGAGTGTATACATCCCTGTCACTACTACCACAGTCAACATACAGGACATGTCAAAAATACAAAATGTTCAGCAAGTTGTGTTGCAGTTGACACCCTCTTGCACACATCTCCATACCCAGTGTCAGGCAACTGATACACATTCCGTGACCATAGATGAGTTTTGCTTTTTCTACTACTACATAAAAATAGAATCATATTGCAGATACACTTTTGTATCAGGATATTTTCACTTAGCATAGTTTGGGATTCTTCCATTCTGTTTCATTTTCCAATTGTTGGGGCCCTTCCATGGCTGTGTAGTGTTTGAATTGTTATGACATCTGTTGTTTAGCCATTCACTTATTGATGGGCATTTGGATTGTTTCTAGATTTGAGGTATTATTAATAATGCTGGTATAAACACTGTGTATAAGTTGTTATGTGGACATAAATTTTCATTTCACTTGGTTAAATGGCTGGGTCAAAGGATAAACGTATAACAAATTGTTTTCAAGTTGATTTTATCTTTTTGCACTCTGACAAGCAATGCATATGTGTTCCAGTATCACAATATCATCACTAAACCTGGTATTGTCAGTCTTTTTAATTCAACCGTTTCAGTCTGTGTATCTTAATATGTTAACATTAATTTTCAGTTCCCTGATGACTAGAGATAAAGAGAAGCATTTCACATATGTATTGAGTATTCATATATCTTTTCTTATGCAAGATATGCTCAAATCTTTTCTCTGGGTAGCTTGTCTAATTATTGATTTGTAAGAGTTCATTGTACATTCTGTTTTCAACTTCTTTAGGTAATATATACATGTATATCATATATATGTATACAAATTTCTCCTAGTCTTTGGAATGCCTTTTCATTTTCTAAAAGGAGGCTTCTAAAGAACAGAATATTTCATGTTTGGTGGAATATATTTATTTCTTTTTTTTTTTCCTTTATGAGTTGTACATTTTGGGCACTATGTAGAAAATGTTTGCCTACTCCAAGGTCATAAAGAGTTCTCCTCTGTTTTCTTCTAGAAATTTTGTATTTTTAGGATAAAGACACATTTATATATATATATATTTTTTGCAAGTGCTGAGTTGTAATTGTTAAAGATCATCTATTTTTCTATTTAGATATAGAGTTGTTTCACCGCCACTATTTGTTGAAAAGATTATTCTTTTAATATTGAATTCAATTGATTACACTGTTGAAAAACAGTTGAACATATATGCATGGGTCTACTTTTCAACTCTCTATTCTTTTCTGTTCATTGAATGTTTATCCTTATGCTAATACCAAATGGTTTTGTTTACTGTGGCTTTATAGGATACCTGAAAATCAGGCAGTGTTAAGTCCTCCACCTTTGTTTCTATCATACCAAATTGTTTTGAATATATTAGATCCTCTGAGTTCCATATACATTTTAGAATAATCTTGTCTGTCCTTAAAAAGCAAATGAACAAAAAAACAGATGTAATTATGATTGGGATTGCATTAAACATATAGATCAATTTGCAGAAATTTACTACCTTAACAATTTTGCGTTCCAATTCATAAAATATATCTAATTATTTTCATATCTTCTGTAATTTTTCTCAGCAGTATTTTTCAGTTTTTCCACACAGCTTTTGTTAAATTTATTCCTAAGCATTTTACATATAATGGTGCAAAATAAATTGAATTGTTTATTGAATTTTCCTATTGTTTGTTTCTAGAGTGTAAAATTACACATGACAGTGTGTTAACTTTCTCTTTTAAGTCCTTAATAAATGAACTTATTAGTTCTCATAGTTAATTTTAGATGTCTCAGAGTTTTCTATCTAAATAGTTATCTGCAGTAAAGTAATGTTTTCTTATCTTCAAAACTTTCTATTATTTCTTTTTGTTAACTTATTGCAATGAATGAGACTTCTCTGCGATTATAATTCTGAATAGAAGTGGGAAGGGTAGGTATCATTGCCTTATTCACCAAGTTAGTCATTTCCTGAGTAGCTAAAATCTGAAACCACTATTAGAAAAAAGCAGCTTAATAGAAAAATCACATCTTTGTAGAAATGTTCTTTGACACACTCAAAGTTATTTTCCTTTCACTGTACTTCTGTTTAGATTCAGGTTTTTCAAACATGTTGTTAATGATAAGAGCTTCAAGTCTGCTTTTTTTGCCATGTATAGCTAGAAAACGTTGTCTAATTCAGTGCTTATAATTATTTGACAAAAAGGATAAAAAATAAAAAAAATAATTATTTGAAATAACTTTCAGTTTCCTCAATTTATAAATGAGGGGACTAAGGGTAAGAAACATTATATTTTTGTTTAAAGCTATAGTTATTAAGTGGAACAGACAAGATTTAAGCTTGAACTTTATTTCCATGTCTAATGATTTTTTTCCATTATACTTTTCGGCCATTCTTACACATTTCTATGCACCCCATAGAGTACTTGCTCTATCACACTGCATTTTTTACTTATCTGTTGGCCTCTTTAACCAACTTTAGTTATTCAAGAACCATGCATTATTTTTATTTGACTGCTCAGTACCTAAGTGGAGGCTCTTCACTTACTGTTGCAAATTAAATGTTTGTGCCATGAAACACTTGATGTAAAGTGACTTGGTGATCACAGAAATCACAACCTTTTATCACTTAATTCAAGTGTGCAGGTATTTATAGAAAAAAAATATATACAATTTTTAGGTGTACATGTATATCACGCATAAAAATATTTTGTGCTATTTGCATCAAAACCAAGAATGAAGTCCAACTACAACAACAACAAAACCAAATAAAACAAACAGACTTCCAGGAAGACGGTAGACTAGAGGTGCTCAGGGTACATTCCTTCCCCAGAAGATCAAAGTAGGGCCACCTCCAGCACTGCTGCAGTCACCAGAGCCATTGTCCCCAGAACTGTTGCTCATCACAGAGCAGCTCCACACAGAATAGCAGTCTGTCAGGTGGCCCATCCCTACAGCTGTGGACTACGCAGATGTGAGGGAGGTGGCTGCAACCAATCTGCTGTTGCCACCACTGTTAGTTCACCCTGCTGCTGCTGACGACATTGCAGATGCAGGGGAGGCAGTTGCAAATGCCAGAGCTGCTGCCACCCCCACAAGGTAACCCCACTGCTGCCAAGGACACCTCAGATACCAGTGATGCAGTTGCAGCCACAAACACCACTGCTGCCAGTGCACGGTAACCCCATTGCTGCTACACACACTGTAGCTGTGTGGGCTGCCCCTGTGAACACCACAGCTAAGTGGGATGCCACTGCAACCACCACCACTACAGTTATTGCCACCGGCAGGTGGTGGTGCCACCAGGCAGCCATCACTGTAGTGTAAAGAGCCTGCCACTACTGGAGCCAACACTCTCACTTAGGCACCTCCACAGCCACTGCCACTTCAAGGGTAACCCTACTACCATAGAAACAGCCACAGCAACCACTGCTGCTATTCAGGCAGACTGCCAAGCATTCGACTGCATTGATATGAGGAGGTCATCAACTGAGTCCAGGGAAGGAGAGTAATAGAAGAAGCAACTGCTCTAACAGCTAACAGATGACCAGCTATCAGTGTAGAGATACAAAAATGAAATACAAAAAATGAAAAAATAAAATAAAATAAAATATGACTCCTCCAAAGGAGTATAAAACCTTTGAAATGACTGGAAAAGAATTCTCAGTAAAAATCTTAAGTAAATCCAATTAGATACAAGAAGATGTAGTTACTTGACACAATGAACTGAGCAAAACAATACAGGATATGAAGGAGAAAATAGACAAAGAGGTTAATACTTTAAAAAAGAATGTAACAACTCATGGAACTGAAGGAGTCATTCAACAAAATAAGAAAAACACAACTGAGAGCTTAAACAGTAGACTAGAGAAAATGAAGAAGGAATTTCTGGTCTTGTAGGCAGTCACTTTGACATAACTCAGGTAGACAAAAAAAGGAAAAAGAATTTTTAAAAATGAAGAAAATCTAAGAGAGATAGAAAACAGCCTTAAGAACAAACACATCTGAATCATGGATATTCTTGAAGGGAAGGAGAAAGAAAAAGCCATTGAGAATATAAAAATAGATATTAGTGGAAAACCTCCCAAGTATAGGGAGAGGCATGGACCTTCAGATTCAGGAGGCTCAAAGATCCCCAAACAAATTTAATCTGAAAAGTTCCTCTCCAAGGCACATTATAGTCAAACTGGCAAAACTCAAAGAGACAATCCTAAAAACAGCAAGAGAAAAGCATCAAGGCACCTATAAGGGAGTCCCCATATGAATAACAATAGACTTCTCAACAGAAACTCCAGAGGCCAGAAGGAATGGGGTAATATATTCAAAATACTAAAAGAAAAAACTGCCTGCCAAGAATACTATACCTAGCAAGGTGATCCTTCAGAAGCAAAGGAGAAATAGTGAATTTCACAGACAGACAAAAACTATGAGAGTTCACCACCACATGAGCAGCCCTACAGGAAATTCTCAAGGGAGTCCTGAATCTGGGACTGAGAAAAACGATAATAACTCCAAGAACACACAAGAAAGAACAAACACCTCTGGTAGGACAAAAAAACAAATAAGAAAGAGAAAAAATTTTTAAAAATCCCTGTATTTTACCACCTCCACAACCCAACAGACACCAAAGACAAACAATAAAAGGGAAGGGAAGAAATAAATTTAAAATATCCAAATTACAATTGATAGAATGCCAGAAGTAACACAACAATTTTCAGTAGCACACTAAATGTAAGTGAATTAAATTTCCCTCTCAAAAGACACAGACTGAATGATAGGATTAAAAAGCTAGATCCAACTATATGCTGTCTACAAGAGGTTCACCTTACCTGTAAGGACACACACAGAGTAAGCATAAAAGGATGGAGAAAGATATGCCACACAAATGGAAATTAAAAACGAGCAGCAGTAGCAATTCCTATATTGGATAAAATAGGTTTTAAAACAAAAACTATAGAAAGAGACAAAGAAGGCCATTATATAATGATAAAGGGATCTATCCAGCAAGAAGACATGGCAATCATAAATATATATGCACCCCAAACCAGAACATCCACATATATCAAGCAAAAACTATTAGACCTAAGGAAAGAAGTAGATCCAAATACAATAATAGGTGGGGACCTGAACACCACTCTCTCAACATTAGACAGATCACGTAGGCAACAAATCAACAGAGGAACACCAAATTACAACCATATTTTAGACCACTTAAATGTGGTGGATATCTACAGAAGCTTCCATCTAATAGCTACAAAATATATTTTCTTCTCATCAGCATATGGAATATTCTATAGAATAGACCACATGTTAGGTCACAAATCAAGCCTCAACAAATTTTTAAAAATTCAAATCATTTTAAGTATCTTCTCAGACCACAATGGATAAAAGCTAGTAATCAAGTGAAACTCTGGAAATTATGCAAATACATGGATATTAAACAACATGCTCCTGAATGACTTATAGGTCCAAGAGGAAATTAAACAGGAAGTAAAAAAAATTGTCAAAACTAATGAAAATAAGGTCACATCATATCAAAACCCGTGATACACTGCAAAAGAAGTGCTAAATGGGAAATTTACTACAATAAACAAAACCAAAAGAATAGAAAGATTTCAAATAAACAATCTAACACTATACCTGAAAGAAAGAAATAAACAAGAACAACCCAATCCCAAAATTAGGAGACAGTAAGAAATAATTACCATTAGAGCAGAATTAAATGAAATAGAAACCCCCCAAAAGATACAAATGATCAATAAAACAAAAAGTTGTTTGAAGATGAAATAGACAAACCTTTAGCTAGGCTAACTAAAAAAAGAAGAGAGAAGACCCAAATAACAAAAATCTGATGTGAAAAAGGAGACATACAACTGATACCATGGAAATACAAAGAATCATTAGAGATTATTATAAACAACTATACACCAACAAATTTGAAAACCTGGAGGAAATGGATAAATTTCTGGACACATACAAACTACCAAGACTGAATCAAGAAGAAATAGAAAACCCGAACAGACCAATAACAAGCACTGAGATTGAAGCAATAATTAGGAGTCTCCCAACAAAGAAAATACAAAGGACCAGATGGCTTTACTGCTTAATTCTGTGAAATATTTAAAGAAGAATTAATACTAATTCTCTTCAAACTTTTTCAAGAAATTGAAACAGGGGTCATTCTCCCAAACTCATTGTATGAGGCCATCATCACCCTGATACCAAAATCAGAAAAAGATACAACAAAAAAGAAAACTATAGACCAATGTCTTTGATGAACATATATACAAAAATCCTCAACAAAATATTAGCCAATAGAATACAGCAACACATCCAAAAAATTATACACCGCAATCATATGGGATTCATCCCAGAGAGGCAAGGATGGTCCAACATATGCAGTTCAAAATTTATGGTACACTACATCAGCAAAATCATGTACCAAAACCATATGATTATCTCAATAGCCGCAGAAAAAAACATTTGACAAAACTCAATATCCTTTTATTATAAAGACTCTCAGCAAATTACATATAGATGGAAAGTACCTCAACACAATAATAGCCATATACAACTACCCCTGCCCCCCACAAATATCATCCTGGATCAAGAACAGGACCAAGACAAAGATGCCCAATCTCACCACTCCTATTTAACATAGTACTTGAAGTATTAGCCAGGGCAATCAGGCAAAAGAAAGACATAAAAGGCACACAGATTGGAAAAGATGGAGTCAAAATATCCCTGTGTGCACATGACATGATACTATATGTAGAAAAACCCAAAGACTAAAAAAAAAAAAAAAAACTAAAAAATAAAAACCTCTTTGAGTTGATAAATAATTTCAGTAAAGTTTCAAAATACAAAATCAACACTCAAAAATCAGCAGCATTTTTATACTCCAATAATGAATTAGTAGAAAGAGAATTCAAGAAAGTTAGCTTACCAAAAAAATGGAATACCTAGGAATCAATCTGACCAAGGAAGTGAAAGATCTCTAGAATGAGAATTACAATTCACCATTGAAAGGAATTAAAGAGGACACAAAAAGATGGAAAGATTCCATGCTCTTTGATTAAAAGAATTAATGTGGTGAAAATTCCCATACTACCCAAATAGATCTACAGATTCAGTGAAATCCCCATCAAAATACCAATGACATTCTTCACAGAAATAGAAAAAAAATCCTAACTTTCATGGGGAACAACAAAAGACTCTGAATAGCCAAATCAATCGTGAGCAAAAAATAAATAAATAAAATAAAGCCAGAGGCATTACACTACCTTACTTCAAGTTATACTCCAGAGCTATGGAAAACAAAACAGCATGGTACTTGCATAAAACAAACACTCGGATCAATGGAACAGAAGAGAGAACCCAGAAATAAGCCCCCAAAGTTATAGTCAACTGTCTTAGACAAAGACACCAAGAAAATACATTAGGGAAAAGACTGCTTGTTCAATAAATCGTTCTGGGGAAACTGGACATCCATATGTAGAAGAATGAAACTAGACCCATACCTCTCACCATACACCAAAATCAACTCCAGTGGATTAAAAACTTAAATATAAGACCTGAAACTCTAAAACTCCTATGAGGAAACATAGAGGAATCACTTCAGGAAGTAGAACTGGGCAAAGACTTTATGAATAAGACCCCAAAAGCACAGGTAACAAAAAGAAAAATAAGCAAATTGGATTATATCAAACTAAAAATCTGCACAACTAAAGAAATAATTAACAGAGTGAAAAGACAACCAACAGAATGGGAGAAAATATGTTCAAACTGCACATTCTGGGAAAGGATTAATACTCAGAATATACAAGGAATTCAAACAACTTGACAGTAAAAAATAACAACTCCCCTAAAAACACCCCCAAAATAAATAACCTGATTAAAAAATAGGCATTTCTGAAATGAAGCTATATCAATGGCCAACCAACATATGAAAAAATGTTCAACATCACCCAGTATCAGGGAAATGTAAATCAAATCAAAACCACAGTGAGATATCATTTCACTGCAGTTAGACTGGCCATTATCAAGAAGACAGAGAATAACAAATACTGGTGAGGATGTGGAGAAAGGGAACCTTCCTACATTGTTAGTGGGAGTGTAAAATGGTGCAGCCATTTTTGAAAATGGTATGGAGATTCCTCCAACAACTACGGATAGAACTGTCATACCATCCAACAATTCCATTGCTGCGTATATACCCAAAGGTATGGAAATCATCATGTTGAAGGATACCTACACCCCTATGTTTATTGCAGCTCTATTTACAATAGCCAGGGGGTGGAACCAACCTAAATATTCATCATCAAATGACTGGGTAAGGAAAGTATGGTATATATACACAATAAAATGCTACTCTACCATAAAAAAGAAGAGAATATTGCCATATACAGAAACATGAATGAACTTAGAGAAAATCACATTAATTGCAATAAGCCAGACACAGAAAGAGAAATACTACATGTCCTCACTTATAAGTGTGAGTTATAATATAAACGCATAAAAAAGAAAGAATGATAGAACAATCACAATAATACATAGAACTTTCTGAAGGAGAGAATAGAACTGAGGGCACCAGAGGTGGAAAAGGAGAATAGGTGGAGGGGGGTCGAGGGGTAAGAGAGGAATTGTTGGAGGGACATGAAAAACGATTGCATTGTATAATGTTGAACTTTAAAATAAAGCATTTACAAAAAATAAAATAAAATGAATAAAGCAAACACTCCCCAAAATACATGGTTGAATTCTTGTTATATTATGTTTTAGTGACAGTTCCTGTCATTCCTTTAGATAGAATATTTACTGGGTGAATGGATTTCTTTTATTCACCATTAACTGATTTATCCTTAAGGATGTAGTGTATTGATTTATTGTCTAGTCTTACATATATTGAATTGAAAGAGGTGGAAATCTATTGAGTTTATGACAGGCACTGTTAATTAAGACTGTATTTTGAAGACATATTTAAAAATAACCCGAACTAGCAGCAATTTGACTTTTTGGAAAAGCACCTTTACCAAATACTAATCTGAAAATATATATGTATGTATAGCTTTAGGACTCATATATACATAAAACTATTTAATAACTTTTTCACTCACAGACTCTTAGAGAGTAATAAAATTAAGTTTTATACTTTTCTTGAAGATTATTTTGTCCTTGTTTCCTTTTCTTTGATTTTAACAGGTATAAGGACAGAAAATAAACTGCATGAACCAGGAACTGCATATAGTTAAAGGGGCCACATCTTAATAGGTTTATACACACACACTCATGAAACCATCACCACAAACAAGATAATGCGTATATTGTTCACCTCCACGGTTTTGTTTACCCCTGGGCAATTCCTACCACCATTTCCCAACAAGGAGATCACTTGTCTCCTTGTTTACATTTTCTAGAGTTGTATATAAAAGGCATTGTGAAGTGTATATAGTTTTTGTCTGGCTTCTTTTACACAGCATAATCATTTTGAACTTCACCCATTTCTTGCATGTTTTAATAGCTTATTCATTAGTATTATAAAAGTGAAGTATTGTTGACTGTACCACAGTATGTTTTGCTATTCATGATAAAAGACATTTGGTTGTTTTCCATTTGGAACTATTTCAAATAAAACTGCTATGAATCTTCATGACCAAGCTCTTATGGACATTTGCTTTCATTTATCATAGATAAATACATAAAAAGTAGGATGACTGGATCATATGGTAGATGTACACTTACATATGTACTGAACTGCCAAACTGTTTTTTTGCCATAAATGTGTGAAACTCTAAGTCCCTTCAATCTTCACTAATGCATGGTCATGTCACACTTTTAAATTTCAGCTATTCTCATAGATGTGTAAGTATATTCATTATGTATTAATCTGTTTTCCCTTGCATTTTATGTATCTTCATTGGTGGAGTGCTTATTCAAATATATTAGCCATTATTATTGGGTTTTGTTTGTTTTCTTATTACTGAGTTTAAAAAGTTCTTTACATTTCCTGGATAAGATTATTCATCAGAAAAAAATATATTCAATATTATATAAAATTTTATATTTATTTATTTTTTCTTTTTTGACAGTTTTTCTTATTGAAAGGTAATTGGTCATATACATTTGTATGGTACAAAATTGAATGTCAATACACATACACAATATGTGGTGATCAAATAGGATAATTAGTATACTCATGTTTACAAAATGTAATCAGTCTTTGTGACCCTTTGTTGGGCGTCTCCGTCAGCCGCACAGGACCCCAACAGGTTTTTCCTTTCCCTAAAGGGTTGGGGCCAAAGGGATTGGCATTTTCATCCCCACCCCCCCCGGGACACAGGGCAAAAAGAGATTCCAAGAGATGGGTGAGCACGCTGCTGCTCTCCCAGATAGGGAACAAACATACACACATGCTGCAGGGTTTCTGTTGGGCAGTCCCATTTGTTGTAACACAAAAGATCATATTTATATGCTTAGCAGGTGGGGATTTCCAAGCTTAGGCCAATCCTTGAAAAGGTCAAATGTGCATGTGCCTTTCCTCTCTATGCTTAGCCTTTCCCCTTAGTTTCCCTTGGGCACCACCTTTTATCTGTTTAGGCCATCTGTTGTTTTTGCTTAGAAAAAGGGCGTGGTCCCATAGTTCCCCCTTTTTGTTTTAATAGAAGCCTTGTGTGGTTATGTCTGTCTTAGGTTCCCCCCCCCCCCCCGTTAGGGGATCTTACCTGTCGTTGACTATCCAACTAAGCTGAGGCTGAAAGAACCTGTATTGGTCTTGTGTGGTTGTGCCTGTCTTAGGTTGTCCCCCCTGTGGGGGATCTTACCCATCATTGACTATCCAACCAAGCTGAGGCCAAACAGGAGATTACACCTTGGAGTTAATTTTTTTGAAGGGCCAAATTGACCCAAGGGTCTTGGGGGTGTCTTTCATTAGCTACCTTTTCCACCATTTGGGTGAGCATGGTGAGGGACCCTAGGTTGCACCTTATAAGGGCCGTTAGCTGACCCCAAATGAATGGAGGGCCTGTTAATGTGGATATTAGAGTGGTGAGCCAAGGGGAAGTTCTAAACCAGCCTTCAAAACAGCTGGAATTGGCCTCTCTTTCCATCATACATTTTTCTAATCCTTCTCTTAATTTAGCTGCATAAAAACAACATTTTTTGTGGGCTGCACATAACCCTCCTTGTTGCAGAAACAGCAAGTCCAAGCCCCTTCTGTTCATGTTTCGTTAGCCGGAGTGGGTGGAGAAGAGGGTGGACTTGCTTCACCAATCATGGAGAAGACCCTAGCAGAAGATAAGCTTGCTTCATTGTGGACTTTCCTGGAAAACATAAGAAAGGTTTTCCTCAGGGTTGTTATCGCCCTGGGCAGTGAGTAAGAACTTGAGATTTCTGGCTGGCGACCATATAGGTTGGGCACTTTGAAAGGAAAAATACATCCAAATCCTCTGCCCATAGTTAAGAGCAGGTCGGGGCCTCTCCATTGTCCTGAAAGGGGATCTTTCTATCACACCTGAATGGCAGGATGTGGGGATTGGGTTGACCAGTGTTTTTGGAAAGCAGTTATTGACTCTTGTTTTGGAAAATTTAAAATATTTAAGGTACATAATGCCATTCCTAACTGTTGGTGGGGGCTAATAATTCCCCCTTTTTGTTTTAAAGTTGGTTCTTTAGATTCTGATGGTGACATTCTATTATGGCTTGTCCCTGAGGATTGTAAGGGATGCCAGTGGAGTGGCATATGTTCCAAGTGGATAAAAAATCTTGGAGGGCTTTGCTAACAAAGCAAGGGCCATTATCTGTTTTAAGTTGACTGGGGAGGCTGAGTGTGGCAAAACATTGTAGTAAATGACTTTGTGCATGTTTAGCCTTTTCCCCAGTGTGGACTGTAGCCCAAAAGGCATGAGAATATGTGTCACTAGACATGAAAATATATTTTAATTTTCCAAATGCTGGAAAATAAGTGACATCAGTTTGCCATAAAACATTAGATTTGAGCCCCCTAGGGTTCACACCGCGGGGTTGTAAAGGCAGAACCTGTAAATACAGGATGCAAGATTTATAGGTATGCATCATAAAAGCCCTTATGATGGTGGTGATGTAAGCATCTGCCTGGCCGAGGACGTCTTGTCCTAAAAGATTAGCATTAAGTCCGGAAGCAATGAGGGGCTTCACCTCCCCAGTGGTGCCATCTGCATCTCTCCATTTTAACCATCCTTTTGTTTCTAAAGATGGTGTTTCACCTCCTACCCCGAGGAATTGAAGCCCAGGGACAACATCCCAGCTAGGAGGCACTTCCTCTTGGCGGTGGACAGTTAGATCTGCCCCTGTATCAATTAAGCATCGGAACCTTTTACCCTCGATGGTGATGTCCATTTTTGGCCTTACTCCGGGGACTATAGGGACTGTCCAATTAGCCCTGGGCCCTTTTGGCTGGTTACTTTTATGACCATCTTGGGGTGATGGGGCTATGGGTTGCCTCTGGCTTAGTTTAAAGGATTGCCATCTTTGTCAAATTTGGATCTACAGTCCTTTTTCCAATGTAATCATTTTTTTCATTGGGGGCAAGGTCTGGTAGGGGGATTTTTGACTTTAGCCTTGGGACATTGGCTTTTAAAATGACCTTGTCTTCTGCAACCAAAACATTGTCCCTTGAAGGGTGGGAAAGTATTGTTTCCTGAAGGGATCAGGATGGTAAACGCCTTGAAGGCTTCGGTTAAGTTTTGTGTCTGAGCCTGCAAGGCTGTGGATAAAGTCCTGGCTTGAAAATGTTGACTCCCTACCTCCTTGGAAGTGATAACCCACTTCTCCATGGAGCGGTCCCTTAAGCCTGCACAAGCCAACTTATTATCAGTGGTCATTCCATCCCATACAAGCCTCTTAACAAACTGATCTCTGAGTGGGTTGGGGGTAAATTTTCTTTGTATATTTTGCTCTATCCTAACAGTAAAGGAAGGGAGGTCTTCATTGGGCCTCTGGGTTATTCCAGCAATTGGGGGCTCCATGCGGACCTCTGTGAGCTTTACCCAGGA
The DNA here is from genome assembly GCF_000696425.1 of Galeopterus variegatus. Lineage (NCBI taxonomy): Eukaryota > Metazoa > Chordata > Mammalia > Dermoptera > Cynocephalidae > Galeopterus > Galeopterus variegatus. The sequence goes on along the minus strand of NW_007726177.1, from coordinate 408,469 downwards.
AGCTAAGGTGGCAGCCAGGACTTGGTCTTGGTAAGGAGGCGGGATTGCCACCTGTTGGATTCCTGTGCCATATTGATCTGCAGTTCTGGACAACATGCCAAAGGTCACTGTGATGACAGGATTGGCTTCTTGATTCCTTTCCCCTTGTTCATGGCACTCCTCCTTATAAAAGGCACAGAACTTAATAAACAAATCTGTGGGGAGGACTGCCTTACATAACATCTTCCAGTCCTGAGTGGTGCAGGGCTGATGGGCTAGTCCCTGAAGGACAGTTTCTGCCCATGGAGAATTAAGGCCATCCTTGGCAACAGCCTTTTTTAGTTCTTTTAAATCCTGGGCTTCCCAAGGATACCAAGGGGATGGTCTGTTGCCCCCTGGATTATTTTTTTTAACAGGGTAGGCTTGAAATGAAGGTTTTAGTTGATCTATGGGATTTCCCCATGTATCTTCAAGTGGTTGGGGTTTACTGAAAAGAGGAGAAAGAAACAAGTAAAAGGAAAGATATGACCTTGAGGCCGTTGGTCCTCACCCCGATAGCAGATTTCTCTTGAACATTTTCCTTCTTTCTGAAGCTCCGCACTGTAGGTCAGGGCCTCTTCATCATCCATCTTTCAGGATCGTGTGGCATTTTTGGCCATCCCTACGGAAAGGTAAAGGTGAAAGTGGTATGAGGCTCCATCCTCACATGGGGCACCAGCTGTTGGGCATCTCCAGTGGCTGCACAGGACCCCAACAGGTTTTTCCTTTCCCTAGAGGGTTGGGGCCAAAGGGATTGCCCTTTTCTCCCCCCTCCCAGGACGTGGGGCAAAAAGAGATTCTGAGAGATGGGTGAAGAGCCGCTGCTCTCCCACATAGGGAACAAACACACACAGGCAGCGGGGGTTCTGTTGGACAGTTCTGTTTATTGTAACACAAAAGATCATATTTATATGCTTAGCAGGCAGGGATTTCCAAGCTTAGGCCAATCCTTGAAAAGGTCAAATGTGCACGTGCCTAGCCTCTCTATGCTTAGCCTTTCCCCTTAGTTTCCCTTGGGCACCACCTTTTATCTGTTTAGGCCATCTGTTGTTTTTGCTTGGAAAAAGGGTGCGGTCCCATAACCCTTAACTTATTTCTTGCTAACATCCTCCCCCTCCTCCTTTCGCACTTCTAATAACCACAGTTCGGTTCTCATTTTTTTTGAATGTTTAATGTATTATTGTGATTGTTTCCTTCTATCTTACTTTCTTTCTTTTAGCTCTCACTTATGAATGACGTCATGTGGTATTACTCTTTCTGTGCCTGGCTTCTTTCACTTAATTTTGTCTAAGTTCATCCATGTTGCTGCGGATGGCAGAATTTCATTCTTTTTTATGATAGAGTGGTATTTCATTGAGTATTTATAATACATATTTTCCTTATCCAGTCATCTCCCTGTGGACATTTAGGTTGATTCTAACACTTCACTATTGTAAATAGAGCTGCAGTAAACTTGGGAGTGCAAGTGTTCCTTTGCCTTAATGATTTCCAATCCTTTGGATATATACCCAGCAGTGGGATTGCTGGATCATATGGCAGTTTTATGTGTAGTTGTTTGAGGAAACTCCATACTGTTTTCCATAATGACTGCGCTAATTTACGGTCCCACCAACAGTGTAGGAGGGTTCCCCTTTCCCTGCATCTTTGCCAGCATTTGTTATTCTCTGTCTTTTTGATAATAGCCAGTCCAACTGTGGTGAGATGATATCTCAATGTGGTTTTGATTTCCATTTCCCTGATGCTGAGTGATGTTGAGCATTTTTTCATATGTCTGTTGGTCATTGATCTATCTTCATTTGAGAAATGCCTATTCAGCTTCTTTCCCCATTTTTTTAATTGGGTTATTTATTTATTTTTTTTTTACTGTCAAGTTATTTGAGTTCCTTGTATATTCTGGATAATAATCTTTTCTGAGATGCTTAGTTTGCAAACATTTTCTCACACACTGTTGTCTTTTCACTCTGTTAATTAGTTATTTTGTCATGCAGAAAATTTTATTTTGATATACTCCTATTTGTTTATTTTTGCTTTTGTTCCCTGTGCTTTTGGGGTCATATTCATAAAGTCTTTGCCTAGTCCCACATCCTGAAGTGTTTCCCCCATGTTTTCTTTTAGGAGTTTTGTAGTTTCAGGACTTATATTTAAGTCTTTAATCCATTTTGAGTTGATTTTGGTATATGGTGATACGTACAGGTCTAGTTTTATTCTTTTACATATGGATATCCAGTTTTCCCAGCACCATTTATTGAAGAGGCAGTCTTTTCCCCAAAGTATGTTCTTTCTTTGACAAAGATCAGTTGGCTGTAAGTATGTGGGTCGATTTAATGTATTTAAAATTCTTCCCACAGGATTTAAATATATTTTCTCTTACTTTGTAGCTTATCTTTTTTATTTTCTTAACAAGGTCTTTCAAAGAGCAGATGTCTTTATTTTAAGTCAAGTTTGTCATTTTTTTTATTTTCAATGAGCTGTGCTATTGCTGTCATATATAATAAATATTTTGGGGGGGAGGGCTAGAAGATCAAAAAGACTTTCTCCTATGTTTTCTCTTGGAGGTTCTATAGTTTTAAATTTTATGTTTAGGGCTATCATCAATTCTGAGTTATATTTAGAACATAATCCCAGGTATAGATTAATTATTTTAAATTATTTTGCATATAGATTTCCAATATTTTTTGTACTACGTGTTAAAAGGCATACATTTTAAGATTTCAACCTGGAAATAAATAACTCCTAAAACAGTAAATTGCTAATATGAAGTTAAATTTGATGATGTCAGTTCAAGGAAAATTTTGTAGAGAAGAGATAACAACATAGAGCAGACATAACAGCACAATGTTGTAAGTGCTATACCAATGCATGTCTTAAACACTGCCTGTGAGGACGGGGATGGCAGAAGAGGGAAATGTTATGTTACTGAAGTTATTGAGAAGGCTTCATAAATGTAGTGATGGAGTTTGGATGTGTCGTCCCCTCCAAAACTCATGTGGAAATTTCATCTCCAATGTGGCAGTGTTGGAAACTGATTGAGTCATGGGGGCAGATCCCTCATGAATGGATTAATGCTCTCCCTGGCAGAGGGAGGATTAATGAGTGAGTTCTCACTCTATTAGTTCCCGGGAGAGCTTGTTGTTTAAAAGACCCTGGCACCTTCTCTCTCTCTCTTACTTCCTCTTGCCATATGATCTGCTTGTGCCCGCCAGCTCCCTGCCACTTTCCACCATGAGTAGAAACAGCCAGAGGCCCGCACCAGATGCAGCTGTCCCAGAATCGTAAGCCAAATAAACCTCTGTTCTTTATAAATCACCCAGTCTCAGGTGTTTCTGTTATAGCAACACAAATCAGACTAATACATGTAGGAACATGTGTTCAGCTTTGAAAAATGAGTAGGGATTTGTCAATTGAAGTACGTGTGACAGCATTGGCATTTTTAGAAGTAAAAAAAAAACACTAGACAAACAGCATTATGTAACCATATATAAAACTACACCCCAAATTTGAAAGAAACACTTTGTAAATGAAATGTAGAGTTTGCAGTGGCACAGGTATAAACGTGAATGAATAGCCAAAAAGGGAGTTTAGATACTAGATGTTAGGGAGTTTAGATTTTGTTTAGTGCTTCCAATAAGGGTTGTTTAAAATGGCAAAAAAAAAAAAAAATCATTTCATAAAGATTTTTCTTTTTAAACAATAAATATTCTATATTCTGTCAAATTATTAAATGTATGGTACAACAATAATATTACTTGTTTCAATCACCATGCATCAGATATACCACTAAGAACCTGACAACTGGATGTAGACTTTTGCAAATCAAGCAAACTAATTCCCTCATTAAGACTGATTCTTAACCTGTCCTCAGACCAATTTTTTATTAACTACAATTTACATTTTCCATTGGCCCTTGGCACTTCCTAACTCAGGGTTGGGAGAAATATCATTGCACCATAGAAAAAGCATTTGATGAGATCTGGAGAAAGAAAATCCAATCCTGGACCGGCCCGGTGGTGCACTGGAGAGTGCGCTGCTTGGGAGTGCGGTGGCGCTCCTGCCAAGGGTTCGGATCCCATGTGGAGACCGGTTCCGACTCACTGGCTGAGCGTGGTGTGGGCGCAACACCGAGGGTTGCGATCCCGTTGCCGGTCAGTAAAAAAGACAAAAAGGAAAAAAAAAAAAAAAGAAAGAAAGAAAATCCAATCCTGATACTACTCATCATTAGTTTTTGTTATAACTTCAAACATGTCACAAACATTTTTGGTTTCAGTGTTCCATATCTAAATTATGCACCTAGATAGTCTCCATGATCATTCCAGAACAAAAATTCTCTGGTCTGTGTAAGTGGAGATACTTTTCTCAGCAATGAGAATTTCCTTTAAAATTCATAAACCTGCTAAAACTCAACAATAATGTCAAAATGAATATTACATGAACATATTTACAGATTTTTGTTAGAGAACCAGACAAGTGTCAGAAAATTTACCCTCTTTATGATTAGAAGGGTCAGCCATTTTGCTAGGTTAGAAATAAAATCTTAGTAAATGGTCTGAACCATTTTGTATTTTATTAAGAAAGGTCATACTTTTATTATAATTCTTTCTTTTTTATACTAACTCTTCATTCATTGTCCCAAAGCCAGCTGTCCTAGATATTATACATGCACTGAAAAATTCATTAATATCACCATTCAGTCTGCTACACTATTCATTAAGATTGAATTATTCTTTATTTATGTCACTAATGGTAGAAATATGACAGGACATGACATCAATCTGCAATAGTTACTGCTTTACAATTGTCAGTCCTCAAGTGGATTGTGATAATTGCTGTATTATGAACCTAGCTTCTACTGTGCAAACACAATATCCTTTTACTGATAATAGCAGTTGAAAAACAAATTGCAGGGAAAGATAAACATGTATTATAGAATATTTTGTGAACATGGGGTTGGCCGGTTAATTCACTTGGGAGAGCATGGTACTGAGAACACCAAGGTCAAGGGTTCAGAACCTCTTACTGGACAGCTGCCAAAAATAGTAATAATAATAATAATAATAATAATAATAAAAGAATATTTTATGAACCTCTATTTAATTTTCTGATGATGTTCAGATTTTTAAAAATTATGTTTTCCAAATCCATATGTCTTGGAAAGTTAATTTTTAAAAGAAATCTTCTGTAGTAGAAACTTTATGAACTATACTTGAGCAGAAATTGAAAATCTTAAGGCAGATAGAGCTTTGTGGTACTCCTGAGAATATGCAGTTTGTAGACATCTCTTTCACAAAGTTATTCCTGCATAACTTTGAATATCAACCTGGGCTGAGACTAAAGTCTCAGGGGATTTTAAGATATTAAAAACAGGATTTCAAGGAAAGCTGGCAAACTAATGTTTACCAAGAAAGAGAAATCTATCTCATCTCTGTCACAAAAGAGACCTGAAAATTATTAGGCTGCCACATAAGAATTGTTACACTTGGCAATTTTAAAAGGTATAAAATTATAAGGTTTCATCCTCAAATTTTGTTTTATAACACTTCTTTGCAACAACATAAAATAGTAAAAAAGTAATATGCAAAAGAGCTAAACATAAATTTATAGACTTCAATCAATTAAAAAATAATAATAAAATCTACCCAGAAATTGTGGTTTTCTCTGTAAAAAGAAATGTTATCTTTCATTAGGAAAGAGTGAACATTTGTATGAAATTATGAAAAATAAAATAAATATCTATAAATAAATCAGTATCCAAGGTATTTATTTCATCATTTAAATAAAAAAACCCAAGAAATTTCCCTCTAAACTCCTAAAGTAAAACTGTAGAGAAAGAGGTCACAGTGTGTGAAAAATTGAATTTTCACATATATGTCTCAATATCATAGACTTATGAAGTTATTATAAAATACATCAATTTCAAATTGAAAACTAAAATATCTGAAATAAATCATGCATGAAATGTCACAAATTTATTTAGCAACAGTGTTGTAGTTTTTAACTTGTATAAATATTTTTTAAAACTACTCAATATTTTTAAGGATGTGAAATCTTATATAAGTGTACCTGAAGAATTACGAAAATTACAAAATATAAACCAAAACAAACCACTATCTGGATCATCTAAACATCATTCTTATAAAGTGATATTTCTAAATCTCAAAAATTAGCGCTACTTATTTACCCTAAATCTATACCAAACAGTGAAAGTACCAAGAAAGGTATTAGGTTCTTGGAGTTCTCTTTTTCTGAAATTAAGATTTTCTTATCTCTAGTTAATGTTTCACAGAATCTTCCTTTATTTATTTACTTTTAAATAAAAAAGTGCTTAAAGGTACTGCTTATATAAAAGATGGTACTTAAAGTCTCTGGTTGTTTTTAAAGATTTTGACATTCTTTCTACATCCTTACAATAAAAGATATGGATTTTTAAGATTGCTGAATTGTTAACATAAAATATAATCTTCTCAATATATGCCCAATTTAAACTTATAAATATTACTTTTAACAGCTTAGTACTTTAAAAGCGAAAATATTTTATGTATTGAGAGTATTGTTTTTCTTTTAAATAAAAACATTATCACTCAGGGCAATTTAAGTGCATAGTTGGTTGGTGTTTGATCTGCCTTGGCAGTTTTAACACAGTGAAAGGAAATATAAAAATTAAGCAGGGGACGATGACAGTAAAATTCTACTCAAGGTATGAGCAATATACTGAAAACATAAATTGTCCAAACTAACCAAAAGGTCTAAATTACTTTTTTCAATTAAAGAAATATCAGTCTACTCTTTCTCAGTGCACAGAATGGGATCACTTAAATTCTTGGTCCAGGAAAACTTTTATCATTGGTTCATGAATAATCTTACCCACTTAATAGTATAATTCATTTTGCACAAGAGAACCTAGCACCCAACATAAACTTTGAAACTGGATGATCATATTTATCTAAGTGGTTCATATATATATATATATATACATATATATATTTGCATATATTTCTATGTATATATTTGTGTGTATACAAATGTATATCATTATAAAGTTTTACAGTTTTATTTTAGTGTTTAACTTTTAAGATATAGTGTGATGATATATGTGTCACACCTATTTTTCTTCTTTGTATTATATCGCTAAAATTCATCCATTAATGTTGCTGTAATTAATTTATTATTAATTCAGTATAAGATTCCATTGTTTGATATTTTTCACTCACTTTCCTGCTTACGGATATTTAGTTTTTTTCAGGTTTTTGTTAACATAAAGAATGCTTCTAGTTGTATTATAGATATAGATGTAGATATAGATGTAGATATAATCTTCTGTTGGACATGTGTAAGAGGTTCTTTTTAGTTTATAACTGGAAGAGTAATTTCTCCATTATGTAGAAGTATATTTGATATTATAAGAAAATACCAAAGTGTTTTCCAAGGTATTTTTTTTAACAAATCTTGCTCCCATTAATAATGTTTAACGGATGCTGTTGATCCACTTTCTCCACAAAAGTTGTTGTAAAATTTTTAAATTTGCCCATTGAATTGACATAAAATGGTATCTATTTTTAGTCTCGATTTGCATTTCCCTGATCAGTAATAGGATCAAATGTTACTTTACACAGTTGTTGGTCGTATTAATATAGTATAATTAATTTTTTTTGATTAATATCTTATTATATTTTTTGGGGGGGAAATGTAAAACAAATAAATAATAAAGTAATTTATGTGCCACCATAAAGTTGATTATGAGTGTTAAGGTTGGTTGAAATATTCTTCAAATACACTTCAGTACTTTGCTTGATAACAGAGATAGTGAATAACTCATAGATGAATCTATTTTATCTAATCGGCCTGGGTACTTTGGCTTTATTTGTTCAATTATGTTTTTGTCTTTACAGAATTTTCTTTTTATATTTATCATGTAGATAATGCACTTATCTTTATTGATATTTTTATTCTGGATAAAAACACAATATGTCCCTAAAACCAAAATTTGTAATATAAATCATAAATGTTATCTCTCTTTTTTCTTAAAATGATTTGTTTTAAATTGTTTTTGTCATTGCAACTGGCTTCTTTTCTGTCCACTATGCCTACATTTTGGACTCAGCATTTGTCACATTTATAATAAAAATTATTGTCTGTGCTCATCATTTTTATTTTATCATCCATTCTCCTTCACAAACTTAATAGTGACATTTTATTTTGTGCTACATCAACTTAAATGTCTTGCATTTTCATTTTATGTAATACTCTCACAGAAAGAGTAACTTATCTTTTCTCTCTCCTTTTTATTAAACCCGAAAGCTATTTTTTTTCTGTGGAATTTTGAGCACTAGTGAGCTTTTGAGAATGTGTGCTTTGGATGAGGAAGATTTTGTCAAATTGCTAATTAAAATCTTGCTCTCCTTATGGCATTTGCACCAATGGCATAAGTTGTAATTCTGAAAAGTCAGGTTGAGAATTCTGGGAGAAGACCAGTAGCTACCAAAGGAAGAGTTTCTCTGCCCTGAGGCATTGATACCAGCTTGCAAGCTTGACTAAGTCAGAGTTATCACAAACTGAAGTGTTATGGGATCAGGACTGCCACCAGGGATGTAACTTTTACAGGTGTCAGTGTGTTTGCACCTGGGAGGTAATGGAAAAGTTTGGGGCATCTACCCACCTAGTACTTCGTGGTCCTTTGGCAAAAACCAGGTAAGCTTGGTAAATGGACTAGCATGTATAAATCATAAAGACTGTTCCTCATTTAAAAACAAGCAAACAAACAAACAAAAAAAACTGTAACCTAAATTGCATCATATAATTTAGCTCAATGTTTCCAACCAAATTTGCAGATCCCTTTCCCCATTTGTAATATCCGCCCACCCAGCTTCTATTATTCCTTATACAGCAAGATACATGCAAGCATCCTGTAAGGGAAGGGATTATCTCTGCAGACCTTCCAATTCAGGCTCAGAATCACAGTGATCTGGATCACACAATTAAAAGGCATGAAAATGGGGAACAAGATGACATGTTTCGTAAGTGTTGGGTAGTGAAAGGGCGTTGGACTTGGGAGGAGGAAAGGTGAGGGAAAGATCACAGACCCACACCCTTGATTCTGCTGTGCTACTGATTTTCTAGCTTCCCTTTTATTTCATCAGCAATGCACAAAGGGATTTTTTTTTTCTGACCTCTTCATATTTCTACATGTGGAGAAGTGATTCTCTTCTATGTCCTCTCTACACCTACCCAGAGACACACAAACACCCAGTCACTTTCACTTGTTTTATATTCACAAATACAGATATAGTTTTATGTCTTCCTATTTCCCCATAAGTAATTTTTAAAACAGATATTTTTGTTCCTTTTTTCCCCTCCTCTTTTTCATTTAGGTCAACTTCATTTCACTTGAAAAACTCCAAAACATCAAAAAAAAAACTTCATATACTATAACACGGCCTCAAAAATGTTTGATTTTTAGAGCTTATATGACTTACAATGGATTAAAAATTAGAATTGTCAAAATTTATCATGAGATTGAAAGTGAAACCTGTTATATCAAATAAAGATATTGCTCACTATTGGTTGCATTATGCTTTGATTTTTATACAAGTATGACAGATCACATATACCAACTTTAAGGTGGCTCTAAGGTAAGAGGTAAAACTAGAGCATTGAAGCACACAGAGTACACACACACACACACACACACACACACACACACAACACACACACACACAAATCTAAAGAAAGACGTATTTACATTTATTACAAAGAACTTCCATTTTTTTATTCTTAGAAAAGTGAGCTGATGAAAGACCCCCCTGCCTAATATTTTAGAATAACTTAATGATATTGAGTTGTTCTATGGTCACCTGCCAGAGAAATTTAGGAAGTTTTAAAGGCACAGATGTGATGGTTCCGAGCATTCATGTGGAAAGAAAAATCTATGACATTCACTTTTAAAACATATTTTTATATGCCATCCAAATAGCCTATATTTAAAAAAGAGTACAAAGATGCTACCAAACCACAGGTAAAAATTATAAAGTGTTTATTATTTGTTTTCACCTATATGTAACATAGAAGTGTGATATTTACACTGTAACAAAATACATAGAAACTTTTATAATTTTTTTTTAAAAACCTATGAGCTAAAATCATATATGAAATTAATGTATGATCAGGCTTAATTTCCCCACATTTCTAAAAGTCACATTTTTGTTTTCCATGCCAGAACACATTTTGGTATATGAAGAAGCTATTCTACAACTTGGCATCTTTTATGGTAAAGCCCTTGTGACTTTCCTATGTCCCAGAAGTTTTATATACTGTTATTTTTTATGGCTGGCTCATTCACTCAGTTGTGGTGCTGATAATACCAAGGTCCAGGGTTCAATCCTTATACTGGCCAACTGCTGAAAAAAAAAAAAAAAGAACAAAAATGTGTGACATTCAAAAAAGCAAAGCAAAATAAAATGGAATGTATTCTAAATATTTAATAAGTAATGGAAATAATAAGAGAATAGAAATGAGATAAATAAGATATCCCAGGTATATAATATTGTTTTCAAATGTTATAGTAAATAAAAATAACTTTTTCATTTGTCAATTTATGTTCTATATATAGTTACACATGTAGAAACAGATTAATCTCATCAAAATGAGACATAAAAATATAAATCTTTTCACATTCAGGAGAAATGTTTACTTTTGTTCTTGTCTGGCTATAAATACAAAAGTACATAAGAATTCTATGTGCCACAAAACTGCTGTTTAAGAAAATCAAGTGAATAGATTTCTGTAGCTGTCTCGTGACCATCTTTTTTTATATTAATGATCATTTTTCATGTCCCAAGAGGATAAGAGCATTATCTAACAAGGTCTTTCCTTCCTTTCTTATGGAAACAGAAACATTTATGCTACAAATGAGCCATAATTTCCAATCCAAACCCTCTTTTTTTTTGGTGAAGATCAACTCACAACTTTCACTTCAATTTGATATACTCAGAAAAATTTTATTTTAGCTGATGATATATGTTAATAATTTATTAAAAAACAAATAAAAGGATTTTTGACTTAAATTATCTTTGCCTCTTCTTTATTTCTGACTCCAACCCATCTAATCTGAGACAAGCAGCTGTCCAGTCTGATTAAATCCACCTCCATTTTCCAAGTGAAACCAAACAGATAGAGCTGGTGCTTAACATTTCATTCTCTTAACGAGTAGAAAACACCACAGACAAATCGTGCAATCCGGAATGAGATTCGATCTAAGAGACCCAACAACAACTCAAAGTGGAATGTACACATTGGCCATGTGAGAAAACATATTTCCTTGAAATTCAAGGAGATAAGGAGGAATCTGTGGCTTTTCTACTCCTGAGGCTGAAAAAAAATTCAAGAAACATGAAACTAGGGAAGTTTCCCCTTATTCTTCAACAGGAAACTAGCAAGCTGATGCCTAGTAAACCCCTAGTCTAGAGAAGTAGTGAACAGCACATTTAAGGGAGCCCAACAGTCAGAGACGTGAATATCACATGGAACTCTAAGGATAACACTCTTATGAAACACACACACACATATATATATATATATATGTGTGTGTGTGTGTGCATATATATGTGTGTGTATGTGTGTGCATATATATGTGTGTGTATGTGCATGTATCTATGTATGTAGCACACATATGCAATTTCAAAAATGAAATAAAACCATGTTCAAAAATTAACATGATTTTTAAAAAGCTCTAATGAAATGAAAAAGAAAATCATTATGTCAGTTTATGTCTTAAAAACACCCTGTGCAAGACATTTCTCAAAGAACAAAAGCAAAAATTTGATGGTAAATACTTTATTAAGAAAAACTAAAGAGACCTGAAATTGATCCAGGGAATCTGGTGTGAAAATTAGAGAAAGCACAAAAGGAGAAAATATAGTAGATGAAGACAGGACCATTGAATTGAACAACTGGAAAGGGAACAATTTGGGGGGCTGTGTGGTGGTTCTGAATGGGGGAAGGCACCATTAAAAATATAACACAACTTTTTTAAGCAGAATAAAATCTAATTTTTAAAGGTTAATCTGCTGCTTACTAAATTCTTGTGAGGATTTACTATACAACACACATACATGCATAGCCGTAACCTAGACAAATGGCCAAATTCCTAGGAAAAAGAAAATGAAAGTTGCAAAGGAAAAAAGAATCAGACTGACAAAGGATATCTCACCTGTTGGAAATTGGTGGAATAAGAGCAAGGCTATTAAAAGAAAAGAGCAGCAATCCCATGATCCTATAACCCAGAAAGCAAAGGAAAAGATTTGTGAAGAGGCAAAGATTCACACAATATATAATCCATGCACCCATCTGAGAAATGCACTTGAGCGAAGCATTGATTGAGAAAGAAGACAGTAGTGAGCGATGTGCAAACTTTACTAAATGTCTGCCCGTCTCTCCATCTATATTTTACCTAAAAGAAAAATTACAGAAGAAGAGGAATCTGTAATGCATTGCAAATAAATGTTCATGAATTATGAGAGGCTTTTTATAATATCCAGAAATTAAAATAATTTTCTTGGGTACCTCTTTGTCCAGGTGTCCTATAATATCTACACCTCTTTTTAAACACATACACCCAGAGATCCCTCATGACCTCCATTTCAAAAATTTCTATCACTTTATTCCCAATGGATTTACACTCTCAATATCTACAAGCTGCTTCAAGTTTTTCTACTTCCTGGAAAAGTTTATCCTAGCATTAGGAACACACCTTCTAACTCTCTTAATTCCTGCTTTAACCAGTACAAATGCTAGATATCTGTTATGTGATGTAAAGTCTTCAATTTATTATGAAAGGCATTTTTTATTGGTTATGAATATTCATGAGATACAGAGCTGATTGTCACCTTTCATGCCCAAGATGCGAAGGCCAGATTCATACTAGCAGCATACCCATTATCACGAATTGCATTTGTACCCCATGCCCCCCACCCAATTATCCCTAACCCACATATGATTAGTACATGTGGTATTCATCCCTCTGTGCTTTGCTTATTTCACTCAACACAAGTTTCTCTGGACACATCCACGTTGTTGCAAATAGGAGTATTTCATTCTTTTTTATGGCAGAGTAATGTTCCATGGTGTATATCTACCACAGTTTCCTTATCCTATCATCCATAGATGGACATTTAGTTTGGTTCCATGTGTTGGCTATTGTAAACAGAGCTGCAAAGAACATGGGAGTGTGGGTATCCCTTCAACATGATGATTTCCATTCATCTGGGTATATACCCAGAAGAGGGATTGCTAGATCATATGGAAGATCTATCCATAGTTGTTTGAGAAACCTCCGTACAGTTTTCCACAGTGGTTGTACTAATTTACAGTCCCACCAACAGTGCAGGAGTGTTCCCTTCTCTCCACACCCTCGCCAGCATTTGTTATTCACCATCTTTTTGATTATAGCCAGTCTAACTAGGGTGAAGTGGTATCTAAGTGTAGTCTTAATTTGCATTTCCCTGATGACTAAAGATGTTGAGCGGTTTTTCATGTACCTGTTGGCCATTCATATGTCTTCCTTTGAAAAATGTCTATTTAGCCTTTGCCCATTTTTTAATTGGGTTGTTTGTCTTTTTAATATGTGATTGCTTGAATTCCTTGTATATTATGAATATTAAACCCTTGTTGGATACATAGTTAGCAAAAATTTTCTCCCACTCTGTAGGTTGTTATTTCACTCTGTTGATTGTTTCCTTTGATGAGCAGAAGATTTTTTAGTTTGATATAGTCCCATTTGTTTATTTTTAATTCTGTTGCTTGTGCTTTTGGGCTCGTGTTCATAAAGTCTGTGCCCAGACCTAGTTCCGAAGTTTTTCACCTATATTTTCCCTTAGTAATTTTACAGTTTCATGCCTTATACTTTAGTCTTTAATCCATTTTGAGTTGATTTCAGTTTATGGTGAGAAGTGCATATCTAGTTTCATTCTTCTGCATATGGATATCTAATTTTCCCAACACCAGTTGTTGAAGAGTCAGTCTTTTCCCCAACGTAGATTTTTGTTCCCTTTGTCCAATATTAGATGGCTGTAAGTCTGAGGAAGGATTTCTGGGTTCTCAGTCCTGCTCCACTGGACCAAGTGTCTATTTTTATGCCAGTACCATGCTGTTTTGCTTACAATAGCTTTATAGTATAATTTGAAGTCAGGTAGTGTTATGTCTCTGGATTTATTTTATTTATTTATTTTTCTGCTCAGGATGGCTTTGGCTACTCAGGGTCTTTTGTTGTTCCATATGAAAGTTAAGATTGCTTTTTCCATTTCTGTGAAGAATGTCATTGGTATTTTGATGGGGATTGCATTGAATCTGTAGATTGCACCCATCAGATTGAGAAATGTATTTTTGATTGCACTGTAACAGCTATTTTTAATGTTCAGCCAACTATATTTAGAATAACAATGAACTTTTTTGATGAGATATTTTTCCTCTTATTTTTTGTGTGATAATGGGTTTAAAGTTTTTTTTTTTTTCCTTTTTACTATACTTATGTTGAAAATAGTTTAAAAATAGAAAACATGAGGAAAAACATTCACATTTAAATAAAAAACTTTTAAAAAAAAATTTGGCTAAATAATCCGGATTCAGAAACTTTACTACTTTGTTCACCAAAATTTCAAGTTTTAACTCTCATTTGTCCAGTCCAGCCTAGCAAACCTGATTGGATTCTCATTAGATGTCTGAAAGCTATAAACATGCATGGGAACAAGTGGAGGATGAAGGCATAAGATGAATGTTTAATCTCTACATATGAGGCTGCTCAATGGAGCAGGAATCAGACAAGTTGGACTCATTGAGAAGCCTCAATAGACTTTTTTTTGACTTGGTTAATATTAAGAACTTGAAAATTCAAAACTAGAAAGCACAAAAGAGCAAATATTGCTCTTTTGGAAAATGTAACAGTAAGAATATTCTGAATAAATTATTTAAAAAGTGTTCATACACCTTTGACAAAGTGAAAGACTTACAGTTTTGTCAAATATTTCATAACTTAATAAACTCTAAATAATGTGATTATTTGAAAAATAAGACCTTAACTTTTAAGATACTTTGTTCATTAATTTTCCCCATCAGTTTGTTTAACTTCATACTATTTATTTTTAATGAGCTATGCAATGGTTCACTTCATATATGAATTCATCATTAGCCTCTGCTAATGACATTCTCATCAAAAGATTAGTTTTTAGAAAATCAAATTATGATTTAATTAATACAGATTAACAACAATAACAGCAACACACACAAGGCAAATGTGATTAGATAGAATTTTGAGCCCTTATTTACAAAGCAATGTGTGATCATTTATGTTAGGGCTTTATTTCTAAAATGTTTTACCTTACAATTTTGTAAAATTAAGTGCAGATTAGTAATTGATTCTTTCTTAGGGGGTTATAGTAATATGCCTATTGAAAGATGTTGTGGTAAAACAAATTGAGGTATTTAATCATATTGTTTCCTACTGAACATCTGACCTTGCTAATGACACATTTATCCAAATTTTTTGAAACAGACACTATTCTTCATGAATAATAGTATATGTTTTTGTATGTCATCATTGTGTCTATCAGGTTCCAAAAGAGTTCCCTTTCCAATATTGTATTTTAGTATTCCTACAAAACACCCTACACTATAGTCATGCCATGCATTGTGTAATTATTGTAATGCATCAGGGTACTGGTGCTTTGTGCTTTTGTCCACGTTCTCTTGACCTGGATTGCTGCCTCCACTTACTCTATGTGGATAAGCCATAATTGTCTTTGAGGATGCTCAAAGATGTTTTCCTGGAAATACACTGTACATTTTCATTCAGATTTTTTTAACTGAGGTCTACTTTCCTTAACAATCTTTGTATTTAGTTATGTTTATGCTATTTTATGGTTGTTGAGTTAACTTCCTGTATCTCCTACCTCATTATGACATGGGCACTTGTGGCCAAGACCAGGCTATCACTGGCTTCATGCGAACAAGAAGAAATATGAATCTGAACTGAAGTGGCAGAATTCATAAAATTTTACTGAACAAATGACAAAAATTAGCTTTTACTTATTTCACATGGAATTTTAAAATTTCTACATAGCAATTATTCAAATCTCCTTTGAAATTTGATGTTTTAAAACTACAAAGTAATACATGCTCTTTATTATAAGTAAAATGCATGAAAACAATGGATCATCAGCCTCCCTCTTTCACAAAATAAAAAGGTTTTTGTTTTTTTCTGCTTTGTAAAACTAAAATTTATTGGTCTAGTGGCACTATAAAAAATATTTTCCTAGAGAAAAGTTATAAATTATGCATAGAAAACTAGCTGCATGTTTTCTTTTTTACCCTTTTTGTATCCAGTCTTTGTTAAGTGGTACCACCATATGGAGATTGTACTTCTGACATTTTAAAAATGCTTTTACGGCATTTTCCTTTATTTTGGTAATTTAGATGCACATGGATTTTATATTTGTACACAATGTGAAATAGTAGTATACTTTATTCTCTTCCAGGTAGATGCTTCTTATCTAGTAAATCACATTATTCATTGTAAAACTGCTTATATTGTCCAGTAATTTCATTCATGTTTCTTTTAAGTGATTTTTACAGATTTTTTTATATTCTGCTTTTGTTGTTCATTTTTGCCCATTCTTTGAGATTAAAAAAGGTTTTCATGACTGTATTTTAGAAAAATTCTGGCTGTTCTAGAGCCTTCATAACAAATAGTCAGCAGAACCAGTTTCACTCTATCAACAACTTGCCTCAGTGAACACACTTTTCCAATCCAACAGTCAGTGTCAGCCTCACATCTCCTCCCCGTGTTCATCTCACTTATAAAAATCAGCTAATCTGGGATGAACTGACTCCAATAAAAACACTTGAGTAGCAACCTTTCAATGACGCTGTCATTCAAGTAACCTTACCTATACAGAGGATGTCAATCCACTATATATATATTTATCTTCACTATTCTAAGGTTATATACTCTGACCCAATCTATCATATTCCTCTTAGTTTTAACATCACTTGCCTATTTCTAGGCTTTAATTACTTCAGGTAATCAACCACCTACCTCAATAATCCACTACTCCCAGACTTGTTAGTGTAGCCAATTCGAAAATAAATATATCAAGATATGTTGTCCTAAATTTACCAAAAATTGTACTTTTATATATAAAATGTAAATTAAAAGGTATTCTTATAGTAAATAAATCACAAATTTTACCACGAAAGTATACCTATGGCTTCACCAAAGTTCATTCATCTTTTGTATGTCTCTTGAATATTTTTCCTATGTGGGTATCAGGGTCTCCAACTCAGTACTATTAATTCTGTGAGGCTGTTACTTAGGTCATTCAATGGGCACGACACTCTAAAGCTCTCTCTTTGCAGAGTCCAAAGGGTAAAACTTTTCCAGAGAAAACTCCTGAGGAAAGTGATCTCATGCGAATTAGACAACTCAGAGTCATGAGTGCTTTGGAGCAGTCACGGTCAGAACACGTGATTAAAAAAACAATTCAAATATTAAAATAGGTTAATTTCATGATGATCAATATGTAATGTGAAAGTAACATCTCCATAGATGATACTTCATATTCATTGAAAATGTACTATGAGAGTGAGGATTGGGAAAAATTTTGATGTTTTTTCCTATATTGTTTGTTGACTAGTGACTACAAAAAGTATTTACAACTACTGAAAAAAGACTCATTGGTCTGAAGCCATAGAAACAAGTAGTCATCAGAACTAGACTTACACTTGTTAAAAATATCAGTCCACCTCAGTGAACTCATTTCAAAAGTGTTAGGCCCTCATTTTTGAAAGGGATAGAGGTACTCCAGAAAACATACTCTGAGTGCCCCTTAATCAAAGACATCTCACCGATGTAACCACCCTTCTACAGATTGGGTCAATTTACACTTCTGGAAGTACACCAGTTCTTGAATTTGATGCTTCCCAGCGACCCTGTACAGGATAGAAAGACAGCTTCTCAGAGAGACTGTGCCTAACCACCATGTATCTCTCCCTTACTATGATCAGTAATTGATTCAGCTTTTCTGTTTCATTATAAATACTGATTAATAATCTAATCATCCTTTATTGCTAGAATGTATTCTTAATATGGTAAAGAAAATCATCTTCCTAAATAATCTTTCCTCTTTGAAAAAATTTTTTGTTATTTGACGTTGTACTTCAGAAAATCATCAGTTGCAGCAATTTTAATAGAAAACTTGAATATATATATTACAATTTGAAAAGTATCAACATTTACATGTCATTTTGTTCTTTTAGACAAAAAACATTGTATTTCTATTTAGGATCTTGTTTTATATCCTGTAATAAGATTTTAGATAATTTTTCATAAATTTTCATGTCTTTTTTGTTAAATTTATATTTAATAATTTTATCTGTTCAGTGGTAATTGGACTGTTTACATTTTGTGCCTATTGGTCTGCAGTTTTGCTAACCTGTATTTTGGTAGAAATTATCAATTTCTTCTAGATTTTCAAACTTGCTGTCAAGAATTGTACATAAATTATCTTCTAAACTCTGAGCCTGACTCTATTTCTAAACTGTGATTTCTCATTTCTGTTTTGTCATTTTTATATTATTCTTTTCCATAATGTTTATGAAGTTATTTTATTATTCTATCAAATATTCTATGAACATTTCATATTCAAATACTTTATAGAAATTTTATATTCTTAAGAATGTTGATACTTTTGCCACTTATTATTTCATTAATTTTAGGTTTTAACTTTATTAATTCCCTCTTCCTATTTCATTTTGGTTTACTGATTGCTCTGTTTTTCATATTAATATGTTCTTTTATTTTTTGTTTTCCTTTTTTAAATTTTATAGACATTTAGTTCTACAAAATTTCCCCAAAGATAATTTTCTTCTTTCTGGGAGTTTTTGAGTAGAAACGTACATTTATATTATTATATTTCTATATAATTTGCACTTTCCTTTTTAAATTTATCTTTCACCCAAAAATTGTCTAAGAGTACAGATTTTAAATTTCCATAATTACAGTATATTGGGAAACTTTTTTACTTTGCCTAACATTTGTGGAATTAAAATAAGAGAATGCATCCTGTATAATCTCTGCTTTTCAAATATTTATTTATTTTTTCCTTTTAGCTAAGAACATGATTATATGATAATTTGAGGAAAATTCTATTCTCTGTGTTAGGAATAGGAATGTCTATGTTAACTCTTAAGTGGAATTTGTCAATATGATTTTAAAATCTTGCTATTCATATACCTTTTTTTTCTATAGATAACTGTTTCTAAATAAGTGCATCAAACATTTTCACTATATGATTTTTTTATCATTTGACTAGCTTTGCTTTTAATAACAGATTAAATTCAGTTTGCATTTCATGTAAAAGTGGATAACTTGATTCTTTTCTTTATCTTGCCTGTATTTCCTATTCATTTCATTTACGATTTATCCTTCCAAGTTTTTGTCAATATTATTCTGGTTTAATCAAGTTGCTGTTTACTCATAATTTTTCATTATTAATCTGAGAGTTCAACTTTATTTTTCAGTGCTTTTTATACTAATTTCCTTTTCGAGTGCTATGTGCATAACAAAATACATTTCTCTGCCAATGTTAGAAAACCAGAAATTTTGTCAGCACCAACTGCTGCGTTTTATCTGGTCTTCTGCTTCTATCCCAAATTAAATCTTTGGAATATAGTAATTTCTGTCTTCAACAGTATCCGACAATCTCTAAATTTATTAAGTCACAACAGCACATTCTGACTTTAAATTTTTTCCTTAAAGCATATCCTTTATTCATAAAGATTTCTTATTTACTGCTTGCTTAAAGATATTCCACTAAATACACCGTCATTCACTCTGAATGTTTTCTGTTCTCCATCTTTCTTTATTAAGGCCTATCTTATGAGACTTTTATTGTTTAGATTTATTTATATTTTCTTTAAAATGCTTATGTGAGTCATATATTTTCTCAATATATTTATTTCATTTTGACAAATTGATATTTTACTTGAAGGTAGTATTTTTTTCACAGTATAACATTAAACATTAAAGTAATTTTTATTTGTAAAGAACTTAGGACTTGGGGCTTGGAACAAAAATGTTTATTTTGTTGCTGTTGTTTTATTAGCCTTAAAATTATTTTCATTCCCTTTATTAATATTTTTTCAACTCCAGTACTTTGTAGAAATATTTATATAAAACCCTTTATTATATATTAGTATATAACTAACTTTTACGTGAGTGAATTTATGTCTGTGTACTTACACATACATATTCTAAATGTAAACACACACGTATGCATTCTTACTATATATGTCATATATATACACATATACATACACATTTATATATGTTACATACATTCATATGTATAATACTGGGCAATGGGATTAGAGACAACTAATATTTTTCAATATTCTATAATTTCTAACTGATTAGTAATGAGCATTTATTGAACTTGTAACCAGAGAGTGTTTATTTCCCCAGCGTATTCTATATACAATGCAGAAAAATAGTGCAGTAAACCCAATTTTATTTTAAATTATATAGTTTTAGATTATAGGTCTCATGAGTAATAATAAACTCCAATAACGCAAGAAGCATGAAAGTGCAATATACCTTTATTCTCATAAATAAGGATATAAATACCAACTTAACTTTAATGTACTTGGACACATTTGCTTATTTGAAGGTAAAGAAAAAATTTAGTAGTACCCTCTGAGTCCAAATCATCCAATAGAAAAATTTTAAAAAGGAAGTGTAAATAAAATCACGTTCTCCTGCTCTCAATAATAAATACAAATTATCATAACAAATGTAATGCTCAATTTTTTTTTTTTTTTTGAGAAATTTGTATGTGGTTATGTGTTCTTGCTGATAGCAAGTATCTAGTATGTTCAGGAGGAATTTCTCCAATTTATTTTTAGAATTTTTTACGTAGATGATATGGAAATGGTAATAGTAATAGCTAAGAACCGAGGTCCTGGAGTTCCCTTATGGTCTGCATTCAAATTCTAGTGGTTTGGGAAATTTTGACTATCTCCTTCAAAGTGAAGAGCAAGTTTGGTCTACCTTTGCTCTGAGAGTCCCCAGTTAAATCGAGGTTCCCCTACCAGAGTGGCTGGCAACCTGCCCTCCTGGGAAATGAAGAGGAGCTGGAGGTGGGTGTTTGGAGTGTCCCTTTCATGAGATACTTCTTTTATCTCGCAGATGGCTTAATGCATAGTTGTCCACCCCCTGATCATGAGGTCCCTCCCATGAAACTTGTTTCTGCTGGAAGATGCTCTTGTCTGACCTCTGTCAAGTCTGTGCCTGCCTGATCATTTCTCTGGCATTGGGAGCATGACCTTGTGTCACCCTCGGTGTCCCAGGGAAAACCAGCCAGGGATAGTCCTTGCTCGTTCAACTGAAAGGCACAAATGCAATGAACCACCACAATAGGAAACAAGTTTAGAGATTTTTACTTATAGATCCTGGGCAGGGAGGGAACCATGAGTCAGGAGGGTTATCCTACATCCTGGGATAACAAGAGGCAGCAATGAAGTGGGGAGGGGCGGGGACAGAGACAGGCACGTGGCAACTGGCCGTCTACCAGAGGTCCTCAGAAAGTTCACATAAGGATTCATACCAACTTTTACTTCTATTTTTCCAAGAACTTTTTGAAGTACCCTTGTGTAGGGGAATAGAGTGTGGATGGCTCTAGGTTTGCACAGACGCCTGAATGGTCGACTGAAGGAAGCTGCGGGAAAGCACGCAGTCCTGTCTGTGCTGTGCCCCAGACGCCTCTAAGTTCCTATTTTTGGCCACTGGCTTGAGCCATTCGGGTGTGGTGTAGAACTGGAAACTTGTCAGAGGTGCCTGGGCCCTGCTTCTAGTATAAGAAAATTAAATGCATATTCAAAAGGAATGTCAAGGTGACATAAAATTGTAAGAGTTCCCTGCAACCTTGCACTGTTAACTGCTAAAAGGGCAGCATAGCATACTAAGTGGAAAGGAAAATAAATGCAAGCCCCTAGCTGGTATAGGAGGTGGTTCAAGAAGGTCTCTGAGGCTTTTATGACTTGCATCTTGCTGTGCATAGTGTATCGGATTTGGTAGGGTCAATATGATATATAGAATTTGTGCAAAGCTTATATAGGAGGATCATAAATGAGGGTCCTAAGGTTTCGGAGCTCTTCCTTTTTTCTCAGAAATCAACTGGTTTTCATTTTAAGAATAGATCTTCGTTTGCTTCTAGGCTTTTGAAGCAAGTATAAACCTGACTGTGTAAAACTAAGAAAGCTGAGGTGCTTCACATGAATTGGGTATTACTAACCCATCAAGTCATAAATTTAGAGTAGTCAGCAGTATTAAAAATATGTTGGCAGTCCGCACTCCCAGTGTGCCAATTCCTGCTGCACTGCCATCCCTGCTTCAACACACACACACACACACACACACACACACACACACACACACACACACACACACACACACACACACACACACGTTTTAAGTATTTTTCCTAGAATCAGATGAAAAATTGAAAAATCTGCCCGGCAGTAGATTTCTAAGTATCACATCACCTTTTCTTTGGGAAGAGATATATCCTTAGCTATTGCTCCGACAAATTCCCGTTCAGTACTAAAATATTTGGACTAGGAGGGGACTGTAAACCAAAACCAACGTTGGAAACTGCACTAAAGGTATGGACACTAATAGATAGTAGGAAACTTAGAGATGCCACAGGGGACTGACACTCTGTGACAATTGTAATGCACTGCAGAGGTACTCTGTGTGTCATTCAGTTGTCATTCCAGGACACCCAGGACTGAGGTGACTTCAAAAACATGGACTTTACTTCACTAAGGCTGATCAAGCTGTGCTCAATGGCCTATTGGCTGACGTGAAGTCTTCGTTCCCCAAGGAATTCAGCAAGTCTTCCGGTTACAGGTTCATTTTATGGAAAATTCCCATGTAATAGGGGACAATACTTTTTTAAGTTAACATAAATCACATATTCTTGATTTGCTCTTAACTTCCACCATGCTTCTTCCAGTAATACCATCTGAGTAATTAATTAATATATTTTCAACATCATGGTATCCCACAACGTTTTGCTTCTAATTATTAAATACATTTTATATGAATAGAAGGCAGGCAATTTTAAGGAACTTACAAATTCACTGATCTTACCATATCACCCTTTACTCAGAGGTAGCTTCTTTTAGAAAATTGTCACATGGGTTAATAGAACACTAGTACTATAATAGTTAAATGAAAGATCTTGTGAAGTTGGGTTATAGTATTACCCACAAATAAAAATGGCTTTTCCCCTATGATCAGAATATGCATGTTTGGAGACCAAGTGGATGCCATAATTTTCAATTAACATTAACATGGGAAATGAAATTGAGGATGGCACTTCACGCCATTTTATATGACACTTAAAAAATTTGTTCCCTGCAGTCATGACTCTGGGCTATATCTATAACCTATATGGAGGGCAGTAATAAGAGCTAGAATACATTCAGCATTTAGTGTGTGCAAAATGTTTTAAATGATGTCAATATGGAATAATTCACTTAACTCTCATGAGAGCCATGTGATGTATTCATTGTTAACCGTTCGTTTTATAAGTAAAGAAAATGAGGTACAGAGGACTTACATACTTTATTCAAGCACACGCATGTTAATTTTAATGGCAATCTGACTATAAACTGCATGCTTTTAGCCACTATTCCAAACTACTTCTCAAAAACATGCATTTTGTAGGGTGCGAGCATTTCATTGTTATTGGTTTTATTGTTTTTGCTATTTGGGGGAAATTTAAGCGAAAAAGGGGTGCATGTTTATATCGAACAAAGAGTACAATTAAGACCTGCTTCCTTAGGCAGAATAAAAATTTGCTTTTCTTCTTTCCTTGTAAATAGAATGCAGGTATGTGAGCTGGCTCTTGAAAGTGGATACACATTTGGGAAGCTTCATTTGAGATGGGAGCAATGTGAGAAAGAAAGTGATGGGCAAAATTTGTTTCTCTGTGGAGTCAATGGCAATATTTGACTTTCAATACCAGCCTCAGTGATGTTAAGTTGCACTGGTGCATTGCCAACAGTCATCAAGTTAGGGGCCTACAGCATTGATTATGTGTCCTGCCTGGAGATTCTTGGAACTCCCTAATATACAACATTTGTCTGCCTAAATTAGCTAGGGATGGGTTCTATTGTTTGCCATTTTAAACATGAGCTGATGGTGTCTTGTTTCCTTGGTAAAACAGGCTCTCAGTTTTAATATCAGTTTATAATAGGGAACAGAAAATATATTACTAGCTGTACATTTTGCATAATCTTCTGAACTGGTGATATTCCCATACTTTAACATATTCACAATCATGACTATTAAATTAGAGATCACGGTTTAATCAAAGACATCATTTTATCATATAATGTTGGTTCCTCGCCACCGGGGACCAACAACACAGGGCGGGAAGGGACCCCAGACCAGCCGGCGGTAACCTCTTGTGGGGCTGAGCGGGATGATGAGTGTCGCAGGCCCGATCCCCTCTGCACTTCGGCCCTGGGGACAAAGAAAGAACACCGAGCCAGGAGAGTGGTCAAAGCCGGAACTCTGTTTATTACAGCAGACAGGGATTTTTATAAGGTACTAGGGGCGGGGGAGCCCTTATCCAATAGGGAGTTGACACACTGCTATCCGGGGGGAGGGGTGAGGACAGGGCAAGCGGGAAAAAAGT
>NW_007726177.1:381880-382304 GCF_000696425.1 Galeopterus variegatus | reverse complement strand
ATTGCTGCCACAAACAATAACTGAACTATTATGAGCACATAAATGGGTAGAAACATTGATTATTGATTGACAATTTGCAAAAGCTGCAAAGCCTACATCAATTTCAAAACTATTATTAATAGAAGGAGAGAGAAAACTGTAAAGGCTGCACTTGCAAAGGGGTAAAGAACACCGACCATTGGTCGAGTAATTAAGGGATAAATATGGAAAAGCTACAGGTATAGGTCGTCCCATGCCAGCAGTCCTGAGCAAGATCAGGATTACTTGTATTAAGCAATTTATAAGTAGCATAAAGGAGATGAGAGGTTCTATAACCTGTAGAAAGACAATGTTTATTAGGAGAAGAGAACCATAAAGGCATGTTCTCAGTGGATGCTGAAAAATTAAACGGGTGTGAAAAAGGAGGTTTTTAAGAACTATTAGG
>NW_007726177.1:369899-379481 GCF_000696425.1 Galeopterus variegatus | reverse complement strand
AGATTGTCATGTAGGAGTGGTCTCACAAGAAGGGGTGTGGGGCTTCAGGCTCCCAACAATATAAGGTGAATATAAACTTGAAGATAAATAATTAATAATATATTCAATCTTTTGAGCACCAGATGGGCGAATTGCTTTGGGTCCCTGGTAACCCAGACTCATTGCTCTGATTGTGATGACTGCTTCGACTCATATTTCCAGCTAGAATTTAACCTTCTTTGTTATCTCTATAAATACATGATTTCCTTTGAGATCTCCTCCCAAAACAGAAGAAATCAAAACAAATTTCAAGTCTGTTTTGCCATATTTTTAGTGAATGTGAATGGAGCCAGCTCGATGTATTATGTTAGTTACATTTTCTTTTTCTTTTTTAATGCCTATTTCTATACCCTGCTTCTCAGGCATTCTTTCTTTCCTGCTTTCAATTTCTTTTGTTTTCAGGGCCAGTTCTCTTGAGTTTTGCTGACTTTTAGATCCTTTTCTTCTTTTGTTTTATGATATTTTAGTAATAAGTATAAATAGTATGAAATTACATGACAGAGTCTCAAGCGTTCAGTATGTGGTCGACTCCATAATGATTATAAGTATGCTTTAATTTATTTTATTTCTTTCACAGAGGAATATTATTTTGAGTCTTTAAAAATAAAATATAATTTAATATTATTTGCAACATTTACATTATTGTAATGAAAATAGATAATTTTTAATTACTTAACGTAGTCACAAATTTATTTATTTTTTGTTATTTCCAGTCCATAAACACATTTATAGGGAGCAAGAAATATGAGTTCAGTTTTTCTAAAATTTTAGAAATTTTCTAATTGTATCATACTTCATTCTTTCATGAGACTGATTGCCTTCTCGTTTGTTACAGTCAATTGCTCTGCTTTTGATTCTTTTGAAGAATAACCACAGCCATATAGAGAAGCAATAATAGGCATATAGTTTGATTATATATTTTAATTTCCTGCTAATTCCACACACTCATTCTTTCAGAAAACCACACATTTCAAGTCTCTTATTGTCTGACCTACCTTCCATACGACAGTTAAATTTCGTTCAGCTCTTGATGATTACCTGGGTATGGTAGAAACTAGGTTGAGCTTTAGTTTGTGTATGCAGGAAGGAGTTTGATAAAAAAAGGAGAGAGAAAGTAATTTCCATAAAAGGAATTGAAAATTTTAGAAGTCTAGACCAAGTATTTGGAAAACAAAAGATGGGTCAAGGAAATCTCTTTATTTTATCCTAGGAAGGTTGTATTATTATCAATTATTTCTTTTAGAGGTTGAAGAAAAACATTTCTGACTCATTCTTTTGTATGGCATCTTTTTATCCATGTGAGTTTCTATCTGTATATCATATTTCTATTTAATGAATGTTCCAAGTGTTCTTTGGCATATATGCTAAACAACTGTTTATCCTACTTTATTTTATAAAGAGAAAATTAAATAGAACCTTTGCTTATTTGGGGGTCTTAATTAAAGACCATGAGATCCAAAAAATGTTAACATGCATGTATGAAAATCACATGTACCTATAAACCTTCATTTAATATTTCAACAAAAGCTCAGGATGAGTTTTTCCAGTAATGTTTCTACACATGATCCCTGGTAAGTGATTTTATTAGAAGAAAACACACAAATTAATCTTTAGTTTTTCTAATGTATTTATTCTAAATAATTTGATTTTAATCTAAATAATTAGATTTTAGTGACAAAAAGCATATTTATAATATATACTGAAACCTGAAACGAGTGAGATGAAGACATTTTGCCTAACTCAAAAAAAGCAGACGTGTATTTTTAAATATTTATTAAGGGGTTTAAACATCGGTTGTGTTAACTATAATTTTGTGTTCATCAAAAATTTGTATTAGGTTCTGAAACACATATGCTGAGTCATGGAGTACAATTGACCAGGGAGATTATTGTCATCCCCATATCTCCTAATGTTCCATTCATATTTTTCATTTCCTTCACTTTTTGTGTGCTTCAGAGTGCCACCTTCCCACAGAAGTCATCATAAACTTGAAAATCTGTGACTCTTTCTACTCTTTTCTCTAATAGATTTTCTATATTTTTATTTATGTGACCCTAAACAATATTGTTCCTTTTTGGCCTGTGTTTAAATTAATAGAGATGGAAATGTTTTATAAATTATTCTGTTACTCTTCTCTAACTTAGTATTGTGACTTTGAGATGCAGCCTTGTTGATGAATACAAGTTTAATTCATTTATTTTCACTGTGGAAATTCCATTTTTGTTAAAGTTACACAATTTATTTATTCATTCTACTATTTATGAAGATTTGAGTTGCTCCATAGTTTTCCTATTCTGAGCAATGGTATAATAAGCATTTATGTACATATTGTGTATATGCAGATTTGTTTCCTTGAAGTAATGCAACCATGCAGTCACAGGCTATGCACATTTTTCTAGAAAATGACATCTCATTGTGCAAAGTACTTATAATTGCTAATTGTTGAAGTGACTCGCAAGTTTACCAACATTTGGTATTTTAATATTTAATTTTTTGTTACCTGATAAATGTAAAATAATATCTCACTTTTGTTTTAATAAGCATTTCTGTAATCTCTTCTAAATTAGAATATCTCATAATATTTATATGGTCATTTATAATTGTATTTACATGGCATGCTTGTTCCTGTTCATGTCTCTAGCTAATTTTCCTATTGAGTTGTTAGCTGTTTCCTTAAGAACTCTTGGTTGCTTCTTATATATTCTAAATACTAAACAATTTTTTGGTTTTATGTGTTATTAAAAGTATGCATATGTGTTACAAAAATATACTCCCAATACTTTTTTCACTCATTTTCTGGTATCTTTTTTTTTTTTTCCTTTTTGTCTTTTTTTGTGACTGGCAACGGATCGCAACCCTCGGTGTTGCACCCGCACCTCGCTCAGCCAGTGAGCAGGAACTGGTCTGTATGTGGGATCCGAACCCTCGGTGGGAGCGCTGCCGTGCTCCCAAGCAGCGCACTGTAGCAGTGTGCCACCGGGCTGGCCCTCTGGTATCTTTTGATGAACAAAACTTCTCATTATAATGTAGCTCAATTCACTTATCTTTTACTATGTGATTTGTGCTTA
Source organism: Galeopterus variegatus (assembly GCF_000696425.1). Classification (NCBI taxonomy): domain Eukaryota; kingdom Metazoa; phylum Chordata; class Mammalia; order Dermoptera; family Cynocephalidae; genus Galeopterus; species Galeopterus variegatus. The sequence continues at coordinate 376,374 of NW_007726177.1, read as the reverse complement.
TCGTGCCTTATTTAGGAAATCTCTCCCTACACTGGTATTATAAAGATACTGTTGCATATTATTTTCCAAAGACTTTATACCTTTATTTTTGTATGTATCACTTTAATCTCTGTAACCGAATGTGTAGTCTGAGAAGTGGGAATCCAATTTCATTTTAACTCACTAAGAATAACCCATTTTCCCAATAACTTTTCTGAATCATTACATTTTTTCCCAACTGATGAGCAATGCTCTCCCATGATACATCAAATGACTGTGCAGATGCTCCGCAACTTACAATGGGGTTATGTTCTGATAAGCCCATTTTAAATTGAAAATATTTTAACTCAAAAAAGCATTTAATACACCTAACCCACCAGACATCATACCTTAGCCTAGCCTACCTTAAATGTGCTCAGAACACTTACATTAGTCTAAAGTTGGAAAATCATCTAACACAAAGCCTATTTTATAATAAAGTGTTGAATATCTCTTGTCATTTCTTGAATACAACACAGTGTATAGAACAGTGTCAGTTTACCCTTGTGATCACAAGGCTGAATGGGAGCCACGGCTCACTGCCACTGCCCAGTGTCATGAAAGAGTGTCACTAGCCCACTATTATGGATTGAATTGTGTCCCCGCAAAACTTAACCCCCATTCTGACAGCGTTAAGAGGATGAGAAATTCTACTATGGTAATTGAAAGGTGGGGTCTTGAAGAGGTGATTAGATTATAAAGACCATGCCCTGGTAGATGATTAAATGGTGGTCTTGTGCATGGTTCTGAGGGTATTGAAAGGAGAGCACATGAGAGTCTCTCTTTCTCTCTCCTCTGCTATTCTGCCATGTGAGACCCTGTGTCATTGTCACCACCGAGATCTTCACCAGATGTGCTCCCTAGACTTTGAAATTCCCAGACTCCAAAACTGTAAGAAAGAACTTATACTTTCTTACAAATTACCCTGTTCTGGGTATTTTGTTATAAGCAAAAGAAATGGACTAACACACCCAGGAAAAGATCAAAATTCAATGTACAGTTTCTCCTCAATGTATATAGCTCTTGCACCATCGTGAAGTTGAGAAATTGTAATTTGAACCATTGTTAGTTGGCATTGCCCGTATATGAGTTCTCATCGTTGCTGTAGTTACTTCTTGCTTCTCTATTCTGTTTCTCAGTCTACTTCTTTATGCCAGCACTAATGGGACACTGTTATAATAACCTCAGTTTGGTAAGGGATAACATTTTTACCTTCATAGCAGAAGTGCAGGGTTTCTAGCATCCAGTTTTGCAACTGTGGGTGAGATACATTCCTCAGCCTTTTATAGGTTATGCAGATTGGCCCCCTAGTCCTGCAAAGCCCTGCACAGTCCTCAAGACCCCAGAGCCCAGTCATGTGAGTAAATTCTAATTTAATTATTAGGTTCTCCAGGCCACTGAGTTTGAGAATTCCTGAGTTTTGAGTTCATGACTGGTATTGTTCATTTCTATTAAAGGTATCTCCCATTTGGACCCTGGCAATTTCTCATCCTTATTTTCAGAAAATAAGGCTATCATTTTTTGGTGTGTCTGATTTAAACAGAAGGAAAAGGTTTCAGCATATACTCAATTCATCATATTAAAAGTAAAGTTATTGTAAACCTTTCATCTCAGTATATAAAAATATGATTAAAATGTTGTTATATTTATAGAATGAAACCAAATATAATTTAAGCCTATTTTTGGTAATAATCACATCGAGTTAATGCACACCATGCTTCTGCAGAAATAAATCAATATTTTTTACTGTATTTCTCCAGATATGGTTTGAGCCCTAAAACTATTATTTGTCTTGCTTTACAGTCACATATTATTTTTTATTAAAAACAGTATTATCCAGCTTCCTAATTTACTTTATAAGCCTTTCTTTTTCAATTTCGTCCATAAATTTTTATTAAACAGAAGCTCTACATGTCTTTAGATTGTGTCAAAAAATCACAATTCCCCACAAAAGACAATTTTATAGCTCCTGAATATAATCAAATAATATAATAAGGACAGTGAAAGTATGTTCAAAATTTATTTTGTGCAAGGTAACATCATAGAAATAATAATAATAATAAAAACAGCATCTTACATAAACTATTTTAAGGGAAATAATATATATTTAGATATGTAGTTTCAAATGTGGAGTTTTTTAAGTCTTCTGACTTTATAATCAAAATTCTCAAAATAATTGGAAAGGACATTGATATATTTTCAATCTTTTCCAGTTTTAGGAAGAGATACTACTTGCTTAAGATTGTTATTTTCTCAGAAGGAGCAAAATAGTTTCAATCATTTAAATCCAATTATGTGTATTTTACAGCGAATTCATCTTCAAAGTCAAATCAGTAAATTGGAGGTATTATTATAACTAGATAGAGACTTCTCAGCTAGCCAGGGAAGCCGATTCCATCACCTGGGTGTGAAATATCAAGCACCACTTTAAAGTAATAGATCCGGTCTCCATCAGATCGATTTGGCACCAGCTTGACCTTACATTTATACCCAAACGATTTAAAATGAAAATCTCATTTCTTCTGGAAAGAGATGTGAATTCAATGTGTGCATAATGCTAAAACTGAATGTCATAAGGAGTACAAAATATTGTTTTTGAGAAATAGTATTACAATGTATAATACATATCTTTGGCAATTTCCCATTGAAATGACAGGACACTTTTACTGATGGCTCATTTATATATATGATTTAAATTTAAAATGGTTAACTTATTAAAATTTAATAGTAAAGTTCATTGTCATTATGCCCACAGAAGCTTACACATTTTTTCCTAAGAATAACTCATGCCATTCTTTTCATTTGGTAACATATTCAGAGCTATAATGATACTCTATTAAATGAAATCTGAACAATATTCCAATGTTCTTATGTTCACTCATGTAATAATGTATCATTAATCTGAATGTTAGTTATGCAAGAGTCTTCATCATCTAGGACAGAGCCAAATAACTACAGAGAAAACCTGGGGGAGAGGGAAGGGGGACAGTGCCTTTAGTTGTCTACGTAGCAGTCATGAAATGATTAAAATATTCATTACTCACTATGATAGGCATTGCTAAATGAGAGAGCATTTTTTTATTAGTGGGCAATTTTTATCCCAGGAAGAAATAGATATTTCACAGACAAGAAAAAAAACCACAAAAGAAAAAGAAAATAGTCCAGACAATTATGTATCTGAAAGATTTATGTTGTGTGTATTAAATCAATAAAGCCTCTCCGTTCTCTGTTACTGAAGGAGAGTGACAGAGGAAAAAAGTTGTTTATGAACCTTAGATCACCTGAAGTCCACACGTCACACTGATTCTATTGCAAAAGGACTATTATTACTCCTATTATTATGTTTATGGAAAGTCACAAATCTCTGAATGCCTGATTATGATCCCCAAACTGTGCTAAATGCATCATTTCACACAAAACTGTCATGTTAACATCGCAACACTATGTAATAGGTAACATTACTGCTTTTCATTTTATAGGTGAGCAAAATGAGTTTCTGAAAAATTCAATCATTTGTCCAAGTTGTGCGGCTAATAAATGTTGCACATGGACATCACACCCAGCCTGACTCTAGAGCACGGCCTCTCTAGGTGGAGAAATCAGAACTATGAGAGCAACAGAAATAGAATGGATGAACGTTGTGGACATGTACGGCATCGACTTTGTAATTTATGGAAAGGCAGTTATGCAAGAAGCCTGTTCCAGCCTGAAGTGGACCTACCTGTCATGCAGGAGTGAACAGAGTAGCCTGTGCTGGGCCCTCACAATGTCACAGTTGAAAAGACTGATAATGAAATTCTTATATTGCTCTTTCTTCTGCAACTGCAGAAATGTCTCTGTTGTTCTGAACAGTAGTGTCGTCTTCTACCGCAGAACATTTTCAAATGGGATCTTCTTTGCCTAGGAGGCTGTTTCCTGTTCTTGCCTGTCCCAATTCCCCCTTTATGTCCTAGTTCAACACTGACCATATCAGGGGAACCTCCCAGGGAAACCATAATTACATCAGGCCTCCAGCTGACACCTTTCTCATTTTACCCCTTTTTTTCAGCTTCATTTCTCCTATCACTTATCACTACATGTGTTATGTATTTTGGTTACTTTCAGACATCACAGCTAGAATGTACATCAATTACATTTTGTCTGTTAGCTCACTAGACACAACTGCAGCGTCTTGAATGTGCCTATTAACTAGTGAATGTTGAGTATTTGTTCAAGATATAAACTAATGGAATTGGTTGTGTGATATCTGACACATGTCTATCACTTCTGCTAGACCTATAAGCCCAGGAAGGAAAAGACCACATTGGTTCTTGCTCACTTACTATAGTGCCAGGTGTGTACTAGCTCCTTGTTAAATACTTGAAGAAAAAATAATTTTTTTTCAGACTCAGGAGTACAGGACAACTTCCCAGGTGGCCTCAGTGTCCCAGCTCTTCCCGACGTTCTAACCATAGTTCTCAAAATAACTGTAGAATGTGCTGGGAAAAAAACATCCTTAGATAAAGAAGAACTGGTTGTAACAGCCTGAGCTCTATTTCTGTCCCTTCTAGAATTGGGTGTCCTGCATTTCTTTAGCCCAGAGTTTAAGTTATCCTTGGGTATAAAATTCAGGGCACAGCACACTTTTAGGGTCCCTCAGCTGTGGTGCAATGTGGGACATGTGAAGACAAGACTCTGTCTGCCCTGGACAGCTTCCTGAGCCTTGAGGGACAAGCACACCATAAATCCTAGGCATCTGTTGTCTCTTGCTGCCTATTTGTGAGTAATAAAGTTGCTTTGCTTAACTAACTGGCAGTGTGAATGCTCTGTCTCAGCAGGCATGTGCAAGTTGATTAATACTGATATATGATATTGGGGAAGTGCTTAGAGTTCTTCCCTGGGATTGATACCTGGGCACAATGAACCCATTTTGTAAAGATCCTCCTGTTTCGACTGAGAATACCACAAGTCAGACTATATCCCTTTTAGATCTGTGTCACCTAACACTGATGCATATGAACATTGATTAGACACCATAGGAATCACAGCAAAATTAATAAGAGATTTCCCTGTGGAAGACATACTTTAAATAATTATTCATTTTTTATCAAGTGAGTGATATTATTGTCACCCTTCAAATCATCATAAAGATGATGAACCTAAGACCAGAGAGTTAAAGCAACTTGTTCAGGGTCCACCTGTACTAGGTTTATCCTAAAATTAAATCTACTTGCCAATGGATTCAAGCCTGTGTTTTTAACCACCACATATGCTAGAATGAGTGCTTCTGCATGCTCTTTGCTTCAAATGTTAATGTACTGCATCTTCAGTATCTCAGAATCAGAATTCTTTGATCATCTTTTTCTTTTGTTCTGATATGGTCTTTTGAATGTTAACATCCTGTTTTAGCTCAGGATTTCTCCATTATCAACATAAAATTCGTATTTTTAAAAACTTTATTTTAAATCACTTAGTATTTTTTTTAAATATTGTAAGACATGGAATTTTATTGCTTATTAATTTTTATTTATTCTTTAATTTTAATTAATTTATTATTTTTATTTTTTCTTTTGTAGTGAAACTTAATTGTTTATACATACTTGTGGGGTACAGAGTTGACTATCAATACTTGTATACAACAAGTGATGATCAAATCAGGATAATTAGCATATTCATCACTACAAAACATAGTCTTTCTTTGTGCCCATTAATCAATTTCTCACTAACCCTTCCTCGCTCTTCCCATTCCCACCTCTACTAACCACAGTCCTGTTCTCTCCTTCTGAAAGTTCAACATATTATTGTGATTCTTTCCTTCTGTTTTTCTTTCTCCCTTTCTTTCCTTCTTTGTTCCCACTTGAGTGAGGACGTGCAGTTTTTCTCTTCCTGTGTCTGGCTTATTTCATTTAATATAATTTTTTCCAAGTTCATCCACGCTGCTACAAACGGCAGAATTTCATTCATTTTTATGGCTGCATTTTATGATAGTGTTCCATTGTGTGTGTGTGCATATGTATATATATGCACACACACATGTATACCAGGTTTCCTTTATCCAGTCATCTGTTGGATATTTAGGTTGGTTCCATACTTGGCTATTGTAAAGAGAGCTGCAATAAACATGGGAGTGCGGGCATTCCTTTAACATAATGATTTACATTCGCTTGGGTATATACCCAGAAGTGAGATTGCTGGATCCTATGGTAGCTCTATCTGTAGTTGTTTGAGGAACCTCTATAGTGTTTTCCATAATGGCTGTACTAATTTACAGTCCCACCAACAGTATATAAGGTTCCCCTTCTCCATGTCCTTGGCAGCATTTCTTATTCTCTGTCTTTTTAATAAAAGCCAATCAACCTGGGTTGAGATAATATCTGAATGTGATTTTGATTTGCATTTCCCTAATGCTTAGTGATGCTGTGTTGGGCCACATTACGGTGCACTTCCACCATGAGGAACTTTCCCGTATCTAGTTTCT
>NW_007726177.1:367176-368063 GCF_000696425.1 Galeopterus variegatus | reverse complement strand
TATAATGTCTAAAACGGGCCTCAATTACATGTCAGCACCGCCCTCACTCTCTTTCCCCCCCACCAGGGCCATACCACTGCCCTAAAAGGCTGTGCAGTACCTAAAGATGGGTAAGATCTTTAAAAGTAAGGACAACCTAAGACAGGGGCTGCACCCTATTCATAACCTGGCTGTGTGATACTCAGTGACGGGTAAGATCAGGAAACACAGACAACCTAAGACAGAGGTCACACCTTGGTATACAAAAACAAAAGGGGGAGATGTTGGGCCACATTACGGTGCACTTCCACCCTGAGGAACTTTCCCGTGTCTAGTTTCTGTTTCTTGATATAAACAGGGCAGTAGCCATGTTGCAAGCAAATCATGAATTTGCTGCCGCCATTTCATGCAAGCCAAAACGCACGTAGCTAACTGCTCCCTCTTCCGGGGTTTTGTGACTCGGCACTTTTTTCCCGCTCTACCGTTACCCGTCCCTCTACGATGTGGCCGCCCCTGATGGGGTAATAGTTTCCCCACCCCACACTCCCTATATAAGCCTCTGTTCCCTTGTAATAAACAGAGTTCCGGCTTTGACCGCTCTCCTTGCTCGGTGTTCTTTCTTTGTCCCCAGGGCCGAAGCGCAGAGGGGATACATTATACGAAGTTTGGGCCTACGACACTCATCATCCCGCTCAGCCCCACAAGAGGTTACCGCCGGCTGGTCCGTGGTCCTCCCCAGCCCGGCTTTGTCGGTCTCCGGCAGTGGGGCCCTGTGTTGTTGGTCCCCGGTGGCGAGGAACCAACAAACTGGTGCCCCATGTGAGGAATTTTGGACTCCTCGGAAGTATCGCTGACTGGCCAATCGGTCTTCGGGTGAGTGTACCCCCATAAGATATGGGGCAGTCTTC
>NW_007726177.1:308741-367119 GCF_000696425.1 Galeopterus variegatus | reverse complement strand
TCCCTTGTAATAAACAGAGTTCCGGCTTTGACCACTCTCCTGGCTCGGTGTTCTTTCTTTGGCCCCAGGGCCGAAGCGCAGAGGGGACCGGGCCTGCGACACTCATCATCCCGCTCAGCCCCACAGGAGGTTACCGCCAGCTGGTCCGGGGTCCCTTCCCGCCCTGTGTTGTTGGTCCCCGGTCCCACCCTGTGTTGTTGGTCCCCGGTAACGAGGCGGTGGCGAGGAACCAACAATGCTGAACATTTTTTTCATGTACCTGTTGGTCATTTGTATGTCTTCTTTTCAGAAATGTCTATTCAGCTCCTTTGCCCATTTTTAATTGGATTATTATTATTTTTTTTTTTTTACTGTCAAGTTGTTTTAGTTCCTTACATATTCTAGATATTCATCCCTTGTTGGTTGTAAAGTTTCCAGATATTTTCTCCCATTCTGTAGGTAGTCTTTGTACTCTGTTGATTGTTTCCTTTGCTGTGCAGAAGCATTTTAGTTTAATATAATCCCATTTATTTATTTTTTCATTTGTTGCTTATGCTTTTGAGGTCTTATTCATAAAGTCTTTGCCTAGTCTTACATCCTGAAGTGTTTCCCCTATGTTTTCTTCTTGCAGTTTTATAGTTTCAGGTCTTTTATGTAGTCTTTAGTCCATTTAAAGTTGATTTTGGTATCTGGAGGGATGTACAGGTCTACTTGCATTTTTTCTATATGTGGATTATCAAGTTTTCCCAGCACCATTTATTTAAAAGGCTATCCTTTCCCTAATGTATGTTCTAAGTGCCTTTGTCAAAAATCAACTGGCTGTAAGTGTGTGGGTTTATGTGTGGGTTCTCTATTCTTTTTCATTGGTCCGAGTGTCTGTTTTTATGCAGTACCACACTGTTTTTGTTACTATAGCTTTGTACTATTATTTGAAGTCACGTAGTGTTATGCCTCCAGCTTTATTGTTTTTACTGGATTGCTTTGGCTATTCAGGGTTTTTTATGGTTCCATATAAATATTAGGATTGTTTTTTTCTCTTTGTGTGAACAATGTCTTTGGTATTTTGATGGGTATAGCATTGAATCTGTAAATCATTTTGGGTAGTATAGACATCTTCACAACATTAATTCTTCCAATCCATGAACATGGAATGTCTTCGATCCATCTTTTGTGTCCTCTTTAGTTTCTTTCAGTAGTGATTTGCAGTTCTTATTGTAGAAATCTTTCACCTTCTTGGTTAAATTTATTTCTAGGTCTTTCATTTGTTTTTTGGTAGCTGTTATAAATGGTATTTCTTTCCTGATTTCTTTTTCTGCCAGCTCATTGTTGGAGTATTAAAATGCTACTGATTTTTGGGTGTTGGTTTTGTATCTTGCATCTTTACTGAAATTGTTTATGAGCTCTAAGAGTTTTTTGGTAGTGTCTGCAGGTTTTTCTATACATACAGTTGTTTCACTTGCAAACAGGGACAGTTTTACTTCATCTTTTCCAATTTGGATGATCTTTGACTTTTTCTTTTGCCTGATTTCTCCATCAAGTACTTCTAATACTGTGGTAAAAAGGAGTGGTGATACTAGGCATTCTTGTCTTGTTCCTGTTCTTAAAGGAAAAGTTTTCAGCTTTTCCTCATTCAGGATAATATTGGTGGTGAGTTTCTCATATAAGGATTTTATTTCATTGAGTTATTTTCTTTTTATATTTATATGTTGAGAGTCATAATCATGAAGAAGTATTGAAATTTTGTCAAATGCTTTTTCTGCATCTATTGAGATAATTATATGCTTTTTGTCCTTGATTTCATTGATGCAGTGTATCACATTTATTGATTGGCATATGTTGAGCCATCTTTGCATCCCTGAGATGAATTTGACTTGATTGTCATCATATGATCTTTTTGCCAATATTTTGTTGAGGGTGTTTGTGTCTTTGATAATCAAGGATATTGATCTGTAGTTTTCTTTTTTTTTGTGGTATCTTTGTCTGGCTTTGGTATCAGCATGATGCTGGCTTCACAGAATGAGTTTGAGAGAAAGGCCTCTGTTTCAATTTTTTGAAATAGTTTATAAAGGATTGGTATTAATTAATCTTTAAAAGTTTGGTATAATTCAGCACTTATGTCATCTGGTCATGGTCTTTTCTTTGTTGGGAAACTGCTAATTACGGCTTTAATCTTGTTGCTTATTGGTCTATTCAGATTTTCTGTGTCTTCTTGGTTCACTCTTGGTAGTTTGTATGTGTCCAGAAATTTGTGTTTCCTCTATGTTTTCATGTTGTTGGCATATAGTTGATCATAATAGTCTCTAATTATTCTTTGTGTTTCTGAGTTATCAGTGGTAATCTCTCCTTTTCATTTCTGGTATTTGTTACTTGGTCTTTTCTCTTACACAATAATTTATTGAGCACCTCCTCTCCCTGCCCTTTCAGTCTCTAGGTCACTTTCTCTGCTTGTAGATCTTGCATGCTAGCCCCAGGAAGATGGCGGGGGCAGGGGCACAGTGTGCTGCTTGATGAACCCAATAAGGTGGTTGTAACTGTCTTCCTCATACTGCAGAAACACAGTTGGCAGATCCAGCTCCTCACATAGCACCTTCACCCAGGCCACCTTCTTAGCATCCTTTTACCAATAATTCTCCTGCAGGATCTGGCACTGTTCCAGAGTGGATTTTTGTAGACATTGAATCACCAGCCAACTGCATTTGTTGTCCTTGATGTCAGCACCAATCTCGTTGGTCACACTGGGATCCTCAAAGCGGTCAAGGTCATCATCTTGAATCTGAAAGAACTGTCTCATCTCCAGCAGGGTCTTCTTGGTATTGGAATGCTCCTTCTCCCAGTCAATGTCTATCATTTACATGGCAGAAACTACAGGAAGGTAGGAGGAGTAGAAAGCTGTCTTGTACTAGGTAATTGGTTTGTACCATTTTCAGTGCATCTGTCAATATCCACATTGCCCTGGGGGCCTGATCTCAGTATGATAGGAACTCTGCAGGAAGAGCTGGATCAGGTTCAGGTAATAAGGCTGCTTCCGGAAGTAGAACTTCAACAGATGGTAGAAACATGCTTCCAGAACCATGTCATCATTGATGTCATCCAAACCTAGGCCTGGTTTCTTTTTTTGTGTGTATGTGTGTGTGACCGGTAAGGGGATCGCAACCCTTGGTGTGGTGTCGTCCACACCGCGCTCAGCCAGTGAGCGCACTGGCCATCTCTATACAGGATCCGAACCCGTCGCAGGAGCGCCGCTGCACTCCCAGCGCTGCACTCTCCCGAGTGAGCCACCGGGTCGGTCCTATGCCTGGTTCCTGATAGCAGCAGATCTTCCTCCAGCAAGTGAGCAATGAATATATGACATCGTCGGACACCAGGAAGAAAGCTTGCAGCAGCTGCTGGAAACTATCAGCATCCCATGGCAAGGGCCTGCTGGAAACTGTCAGCATCCTGTTTCCTTGGCTCCACAAGCTCCCAGAGTACTACCAGCCCTGTCAATGCCTGCTGCTACTTGCCTCCAATGGCAGTGTACTCCAGGACCTCCTCGATCCAGGGAATGTTATCTTCTGTTTCCCTGTGCCCCATCTCGTCTTCAGTCAGCACCTTGACAATCTGGGAGAAGTGCTGGAGAAAAGCACGCTTTTCTTGGCCATAAATGTTCGATTTCTGCTCTCCATTCATTCAGAGAGAAGAGAAAAGGCTATGTTTCTGGCTGCCAGTTCTTGCTTGGTCTTCTCTTCTTTTTTTAGTTAGTCTGTCTAATGCTTTTTCTATTTTGTATTTTCTCAAAGAACCAGCTTTTTGTTTTGTTGATCTTTTTTTTGTCTCTATTTCATTTAGTTCTGCTCTAATCTAAATTATTTCTTTCTGCTTACTGATTTTGGGTTGGATTGTTTTGTTTTTCTAATTCTTTGAGGTTTAACGTTAGGTTGTTTATTTGAAGCCTTTCTATTCTTTTGAGGTGAGTTTTTATTGCAATAAACTTCCCTCTTAGCACGTATCCTATAGGTTTTGGTATGATGTGTTTTTATTTTAATTAGCTTCAAGAGCATGTTGTTTAATATCCATGTATTCATTGAGGATTTGAAGTTTCACTTGTTATTGATTTCTAGTTTTAATACCTTGTGGTCGGAAAAGACACTTGAAATGATTTCAATTTTTTTAAAACTTGTTGACACTTGACTTGTGACCTAACAGGTGATCTGTCCTGGAGAATGTTGCATGTGCTGATGAGAAAAAAGTACATTCTGTAGGTGTTGATTGAAATGTTCTGTAGAGGGCCGGCCCGGTGGCACACTGCTGCAGTGCACCACTTGGGAGCGCGGTGGCGCTCCCGCCGAGGTTTCGGATCCCACATACAGACCGGTTCCCGCTCACTGGCTGAGCGAGGCGCGGGCGCAACACCGAGGGTTGCGATCCCGTTGCCGGTCACGAAAAAAAAAGACAAAAAGGAAATAAATAAATAAATAAAAGTCCTTCACCAGTGGTGGCTGCTTTTGTGTTTGTTACTGTTATTATCCTTCTCACTGTTATTGTGCAAACGAGTCCTTTTAAACAATACTTATGAAAGGTGCCTGAAAAAAGTGAATCGAATTCTAACAATTGCTTTCAATATCCTGGGACCATAGGGGAAGAAAACAGGCAAAAGTTAAAATATTTTATAGCCATATAACTTGCTAATTTATTTTTTTTCTTTTTCTGACATGTTCTGTAGATGTCTGCTGAGATTGATTGGTCTAAAGTGTAGTTTAAATCTCTGTTGACCTGTTGCCTAGATTATCTGTCCAATGTCGAGAGGGGTGCTGAAGTCCCCAACCATCATTATATTGGAGTCCGTCTCTCTCTTTACGTCTAATAGTGTGTGCTTTATGTATCTGGAGGCTCAGAAATTGGGTGTGTATATATTTATGACTCTTATATCCTCTTGCTGGATAGATCTCTGTATCATTATATAATGACCATCTTTGTCTCTTTTTATGGTTTTTTATTTAAAGTCTATTTTATCTGATATTAGAATAGTTACTCATACTCAATTTTGGTTTCCATTTGCATGGTATATATTTTTTCATCCCTTCACTATTTACAAGGAATTATTTTAATGATTAGAGAAAATGCCAGCTATTCAAAACAATCTTAGCAATGACTTGATTTTTAAGTTCATAAGGGTTATATTCTTAAAAGTGAAAATAAAATAAAGAATGTGCTTATCACAAATAGATGTTGAGAAGAAAATAAAAATTAGAATGGAGAACTCTACTGGAGGGAAAACAAATGTATTAAGGGCACTCTTTTTAGGTAGCAGAAATAAATACACTTTTTATGGATTTGTTGTAAATTAAAGACAAATTGAAAAGAAACACCAGAACATTTGAAGAGAAAAATGCGCTTTGTGGTGCAGGAGAGGTGGAACTTTAGAATAGATTGCATTCTTTTAAACACAACTATGGGAGGATCCAGAAAATTGAGCAAATAGATTTTAAGTTCTCAGTCAAGGCTGCATTACATATATATCATCTATTCTAGTCAATTTAGCGATTGGAATCTGTGACTAATGCATGTATATTAGTAATTAATACACATGAATTATATCTATTTTGTTAGCACCACAGAGATGGAAGTTATAATATGAACAAGGTTTGCGTGTAGGCACAATAAGTTTATGAAAGATATAAATTTTAACTAGGTATAAAATAGTTCATCAGAGCATAGACAAAGAGCATATATATGTAGATATATGTATCTGCAGAAGAGCTATTCCCAGAATACACCCACCTCCCCAAGTTAAATTGGCACTGTTTATATGTAAGGATTCCAAATATTAATAACATTTTGTTAGTGAGTTACAAGTTCTTGGATAAATACTTATGCAAACTACAGATAGTTTTTATTTAGTCTTTTTTTCTTCATAACTAATCTTATTTGTACAGACTTAAGTAGTAAAACCTTTTTACATTAGAGCTCTGACCTAAAATGACAAACATACAGGCTAAATTTTTTAAAAACATTGTGTACATTTATTGAAATATAACTCTGGACCCCATAAATATGTACGATTAATACATTCCAATTAAAAAATAAGTTCCTAAACAAAAACATAAACAAAACAAAACAAACAAACAAAGAAAACTAAGATTTTTGTAAGGATGACGTTGTTTAGATCAACTGAGAAATGGATATTATTTTTACAATAATAATAATCAATAAATCAATGTCATGTTTTGGGAACTCTGGCTGTGTGTCCCTCCTATATTCATATTGAAACCTTATCTCCAAGGGTCTCTATTGAAACCTTATCTCCAAGGGTCTCTGGGAGTTGCTTATATCATGAGGTCTCCAACCTTGTCAATGAGATTAATGCCCTTATAAAAGCCTTCATAGAGCTGCCTCCCATTTCTGCTTTTCCACCATGTGAGGTCACAGAAAAAAGGTGCTATCTTGGAAGCAGAGAGCACCCCTTACCAGATGCTGAATCTGATGGCACCTTGATCTTGGACTTCCCAGCCTCCAGAACTGCAAGAAAAAGATAGTTTTATTTTTTATAAATTGCCCAATCTAAAATATTTTGTTATGGCAGCACAAACAAACCAAGACAACCTGTATGGCAGATGTTGTGCTTAGCATTTATTCATGTGCATATCTTTTTCTCTATATTTTACAATTTTGAAAAATATCACCCTCATTTTTCACATATGTAAACTGAGTCTCAGAGGACTTAAATAACTTGCCATGGGCATGTATCTATCTAACAGTGGCTAAATCACCCAGGAATGCTTAATTTAAAAAAAAATGAGTTAAGCTCACACAAAAAAATGTGTGTCTGTGAGTGTGGGGGATGGAGTGGGGAGGCAGGACAGGAAACACACTCACTGCTCAGTAGCCAATCAGAAATTTTGGGAGAAAGCGGGACCTGAGGGGCTCCCTAACTAGGCCCTGATTTTGCTATTGGCCGGTAGCTCCTTTGTCCTTTGGCCCCTGTGGTCCATGGCTCCACTCTCTGGGAGATTTTTTTTTTCCCATTATCTGTCATTGCTATACAATTTCATAGCTTGTGTGTGGAAGACCAAGTATCAGCTGAAACATGGCCCATCAAGTCACCAGAGGAAATAATTATGGAGACTGGGAGTCAAAGCTATTTCTAGCAATACAAATGCTGTGTAACTGGTGCATCCATAGTAAGATCAGTTGTAAACCTGGGAAGCTGATCATGGATTTAGATTAAGAATCCAGACTACATTCATCATCCTAAATAATACTCTATGACAAAAGGTCAACCTACAGACCTATTTAACTGCAAATACTGTACCCTTTTTATTAGGACTTTGTATGTCTGACCCTTAGAAAGAGAAAGAGGCTCATAAATTACAGGTCCATCAATTCAAACTGCAACTAATGATCTCATTGTAAGTAAATAATATAATATAGAGAGGACAAGTGAAATATTCAAACATATGAATCTTCAGGTAATGAATTAAGGGATTTATTTGCTTTATGGGATGTTGTAGCCAATTTTGGTGTTTTGGATTTATTAATAAGACAGAAAAACCTATGTTGGATCCCTGGTTGGCACATTATGTCTTGAAGATGCATTGTGGTTACTGTGTTTAATGTTTGAAGTATTTCAAGTCAAACATGCATCCAGTAAGAAAAACTGAACCTTAGTTAAATAAAATATTAGCCACTTTAAAAAAGTGCTTAAAGATTATTTATTTCAAACACATTTTTATGTTTTACTAATCAGACACATTTTTTATAATCTGAAGCTTAAGAAATGTCTACAAATTCACAGGTAATAGCAAAAAAGCACATGGCACAAATACATTTGACAGTTATGCAATGCCAACCTAAATAATGTATCAATCCCAGAACAGAAAACATAAAGAATAAATATAAATTAATCTCCGTTTGTAAAGTGTGAAGCTTAATTGCTATATAATCCTCAGAAAATAGATTGATGATGTTTAAACATTTTTTTGATGTATGGTATAAATTTGAAGATAATATTATCAATTTTCTGATATGAGGCCATTAATACACCTTCAAATGAATAAAATTTTTGACCTTTGTAACTAATGGTTAAATATTCCATTTAGATGACCAAATAATTATTATTTCAAGTGGAATATCTCAAGATTCCATAGCAGCAGTTCTTCATTTTTGTTTCTTTTCAATTACTAAACTCAAATTAATTATTTATCAATAGATTGTTCTTTTGTGGAAAAAAGTGAAGTCTCAATATTAATACAAGACATTGGCTTTGTGGATAAGACACTGACATTTTACTGATACAATGATATTTCTGTGAGTGAGGTAAAGATGTAGCTGTGTTCCCTGTTTTTCAAACCATGTATGAAGATATTAGTCAATATAAAAGGAAAGCTACACTATAAGATAAAATACATTATTTAGCTTCAAAAGATGTCAATTGTACTACCTTACCAAAAAATGATCTTCTATAGGCAAAAAAAAAAAAAAAAAAAAAAAAAAAAACTTACATAAAGTTTTAATTTAGTGACATGTAGAAAGTGTACGTTTTCTCTACCTTGGACATGGCAAGATGAAACACCGGTCTTGGGGTGATGACTTTGACAGACTATTGTGCTGAATTTGTTGTGGTATTGTATTAACTGATTGGTAAAGAAAAGTATTTATTTTAGAATAAGCTATATTTTTGACATATTAGTGACATTATATATTTTTAAGATAATAGTGACATCAATTTTAACATTTGGAAAATATTCATTTAGTTGATTAGTGACTTGCTTTATTAAATTTTATTTTTCATGTGCCAAACAATCTGGTATCCATAAATTCTGAGATAAATAAGACATAATTTCTGTTTTTAAGAAATGGTTATTCTTGTATTATTTTACTTGATCATTTAAAAGTTTTATTTACTTTGAACTTGAAATTAATAAAATTGTTTTTAAACTTACTGGTTTTACTTTTTATTTTGAGGAATTTTTTTTTCACGTTTGACTTAATCTTTAATATATTTTAGTTTAAAAAAAATGAACAGTACATTTTGGTCTGAGATGGTCCCTCTGCTGAAATGCCAGCTGCTAGGTGTAATTCTGGCTTTAAAACCAAACCCCAAATGTTTAATAAATAAAAAGTAGAACTAGTTGCCATTCTACTCCAAACCAGCTAGCCTACCTGAAAAGGAGAGGAAGGTGAAGAGGCCGGAGAAAGGAGGCAGTAAGATCTTGGACCTGTGGCTACGGGGACGGCCAGCAGAGAAATAACACAAAGAAAGAGCATCTGAGCAGCCGCCACTTGTTGGCAGAGGGAGAGTAAGGGTCATGTGCACCCTCCTACACTCAATTTATTTGTGTCTTAGGAGGGAACATGTTAAAAGGCAGCTCAGATTTGGTTTCTGGCCT
Source organism: Galeopterus variegatus (assembly GCF_000696425.1). Classification (NCBI taxonomy): domain Eukaryota; kingdom Metazoa; phylum Chordata; class Mammalia; order Dermoptera; family Cynocephalidae; genus Galeopterus; species Galeopterus variegatus. Next base: position 357,772 of record NW_007726177.1, on the reverse strand, counting down.
AACTTGGGAGGTTAGAAAGGTGAGCTTTGGTCCAGCTTTGGCAGAATGAGGCCCACAGATGGGATAATAAAGCACAACCCTGGCTCTGGAGGCCAAGGAGTAGACGGCAAAGAGCTGGGACCAAATTCTGAAGAATAAAGAGTGAGAATGGTAACCCTATCCCCAGAGCTGAGGAAGGGTCTCAAAAGCAATAGAAATGATAACATGGAGGGTGGAGAAGAAAATAAGACCATCCTCCCTCTAACAAAGGGTATAACCAACTTCCCTTCTACCCGGGAATGGGCTGGTCAGAATTTGGTTTAAAGGCAAGTGGGTGACAAAAAATCAAGGAAAGAGGGACAGAGAAGAATTTTCCTTTCACTTGCTCCTTTCTCCTCAGACCTTACAATACTATTAACTGAACAACAAATTTTATAAGAATTTCACCAATTTTTCCAATAATGTCTTTTTTCTTGCAGGCTCCAGTCAGGACTTTGAATTGTATTTAGTCCTCATGTTTCCCTAGTGTACTCTGGTCTGGTACAGTTTGTGTGTGTGTGTGTGTGTGTGTGTGTGTGTGTGTGTGTTATGTTTTGTTTTTTGCTTAGGGAAAGGTGTCAGAACAGCTAATTGCAGAGGCCTTGATTGAACTAATTCAAAGAAAATATATATATTTTTTATAACTTGGTTGTCATAGTGTTTACAGGTGCATATACTTTCATCAAAACTCATTTAACTTTACACTTAAAATGAGTATATTTTATTTCATATAATTATACCACAAAAGAAGTTGATTTTCAAGACAGCACGAAAAACCAGCAGCTTACCCACCTCTTCATATTTTTTACTGTAATTAATAACTCCCCAAGGGGAATTTTCGGAATGCACATTAAGTACTGTCTAGAATGTTGCCCACTTCAGTTCACAAAACAAAGGAGAGGTCATTAAGAGACCTCTTCTACCCTCTACAGAGTGATTTTTATGTTTTTAACTAATGATAATGTTGGATTGTTAGAATGTACAGAAGCCAACAAATTAATATTTTCCTGTCATGCAATAATTAGACAAAGAATTTGCCATGAAAACAATACCTAGTCAACACGTGCCAATCAAAAATAATATTGCAAAGATACATTTAAAACATCACTCCACTGAATAAATTTCAAAACATTTTAAAGTAAGCGAAAATTCCTGTGCATGTGTGTTTACACGTATAGTAACTATATGTATGTATGTATAAATACGTTTGATTTAATTAGTCATTTTATTAGTTACATTTGTAACTTAGATGCAAAGGTTTGAGTTAATTTTACTCATCAGTCACTGTTCCAATTATCATTACTGTGCATAAATTCCCACTCTTGTCATATTTATTATTCATTCCCCTTGTACTCATAGATCGAGACAACTATTTTACATGTTTAATGTGTATATTAGTTTTAAAATTTTTAAAAATATGTACATGAACTCTTGAAAAATGGGTGATGTTCTTTTGTATACGCACTTTATTTTATTTACACAAATGTTTTGTTTTATACATATAATTTCATCCCTTTTCTCTAAGCAATACATCTGCAGGGTCCAATCGTTTTACTCTCCTCTTACTGTAGATTTATTGTACTATTCTATATTTTGCAGTCACAATATTTTATCTATTCACTTTCCAAATTATTTCTAGCTTCATACCACCACAAAGGATATATATATTTACAGAATTATACATCGACACAATCTATTATGGAAACGTGTAAGAATATTTACTTGATTTTCACCTCAGTAGCAGAATTGAGGTTTTTAATATGTGACTACTTATTTTGATTAAGTAGCACCAGAACACTTTCTTCAGCATTCTCAGCAGAAGCGCATGAGGATTCTTGTATATATCCATCAGCATTTAGCATTACCCAGCATTAGCATCAACCAGTGTTCTATTCATGCAAAACTGAAAAATTGCATATCATTGTTATTTTCCTTTGTAATTAGGTAACGAAGATGGATTTCTATACTCATATACTCTTCTGTTAACTTTGTAGTTATCCAAAGTTGTCCATCCAGACTCCACTGGGATATACGGTGCTATGTAGGAATTGAGTCTTATCTCTCTTTAATCTCTTAATTTTTGGCACTGCATTTATTGTATATTAAAGTCACACATATAAATCTGTCACTTTGTTATATATTCCAGTCCATTGTTTGTTTATATTTTTTCAGTAACTATACAGTATTTTTATGCTTCCTTGTACTGTCCACTAACACAACACTTTTCAATATCCTCTTTTTTTCAGGTTAAAAAGAGGATATTGAAAAGTGTTGTGTTCTATCCTTTTTTTTTTTTTTTTACTTAATATGAACATAAAGTAACTTGATTGAGTTGCTAAAACAATCCATATGGAATTGACATTATTTTTGCATTGAACCAATATATTAAGTTGAGAAAATTTCAGATCCTTATAATATTATGTTATCTTATCCAGGAGCTGAAATATCTTCCCATTTATTTAAGTCATCATGGGTAATATTTATTAGAATTCTAAAATTTTGTCAATGAAGGGCTTGTGTATTCTTTGTTGGAAAGATTCCTATATATTTTGTGGGTTTTGTTTTTATTGTAAATGTATCCTATTTCTAAATTCTGTTTTCAAGATGGTTATGGTTATTGGATAGTAATGTTATTGAATTTTATAGGTTGATTTTTTATCCAGAAAAATTTTAAAACACTCTCATTAGCTCTCAATAATATGTTTGTGGATTCCTTCTTTAAATAGATGGTCACATCTTCTACAGTTGATGGAAACTGTATATCCTCCATTTAGATCCTCACAGGGCATGGCCATTGAAATGTTCATAAAGAGATACCACGACAGAGGGTGTCTTTGTCTTTTCCAATAATTAAAGGAAATTAGTATCGTGTTTCTTCATTAACTATGGTAATTACCATAAGTCAAGTTAAGGAAGTCCTCCTCTATTCTAATTTTCTTAAGTATTTTAAAACAAAAATAGGCCTTTAACTTTATTAAATAATTTATCTTTTAATGTTGTGAATTATACAGATAAAATATTATTTCTTACAACAGCTTTCCAAGTTAGATACTATTGTCTTTTTATGGTTTTTCCAGCTGAAGCAGGGATATGAATTAGCTTTCCAAGGTCACACAACTAGCAAGTGGTGGGTCCAAGATATGAACTTGTCATCCGATTCCAGTAAACATTCTCTTACCCTGCAAATGATATTCCCTGTGGATAATTCGTTAGACAAACAAAAGAATACACTTCATTAAATATATCACCAAACATTCCATTTATCCCTTTCTTTTCCATGGACAACCTTCATTGCTGCTCCATGTTTTCTCTCCTCTTGTTAACTTAATGCTTTCTCTGTTCTAGCAAGTCATTGTGCTCAAGCTTACCTTTGATTTTTTTTTCTTTGTTCTCAATTTCTCACCTCCCTCACCAAATTCTATTCTGTTTTCAAGTTATAACTTTTCGAATTGACTCCTATAGAAAGCATTCCCTGGTTGGGCCACTTTCATTTATCTTTTATCCTGTAAGTGTGCATAGCTCTTTTTAACTAAAAGTGCCACTTGTTCACCTCTAAGCTGCTTTCTATAGTTAACAGTTTTTTTAAATATATCTTATTCTGAAAAGCAAAATGAATAATAAATACTTGATAGAAGTTACTTTTTTCAATCATTTATAGTGACCACCATGTACCTTGTACATAAAAGGTACTCAGTAAACCTCAGTGGGTAATTTATTCATTGAAAAATGGGCTATCCTTTCTCCATCCACTGATTTCTGGGAAAATTTATAAGACTTCTTGGAAAATTTGTGAATTGTGTACTACAGAAGCATATTCTGTTACATATTTAACTATAAATAACAAATGTCTATTTGGAGTATCATAAAAATGTCAAGTTAATGTGAGCAAGTACATTTTTTAAATCAGCTGATCTATAGTTACATGTATTTGTTATTCTTACAAAGTTTAAGTTTATTCAAAATTGAACTACTTTTTCTTTTCAATGTTTATGAAATCATATTTTAATGATCTAAATATTGTAAGGAAATGTCTCAGCATAACTTGAAGTACTATGAGTTATTTGACAGAGAAACTCTTAGTAAACTCTTTTCTGATCCAATGATCATGAGTTAATTGGTGTACAAAGTTCCCTTCCTTGCTCATCTACCAAGAAAAGTAATCACCTTTTTACTCCTCGTCTTCAGTGGGAAACATGATTTTTAATGCCTATTTCAGTTAATTATTCTCTACATCCTTAGTCTTTTTTTCATACCCAGAGAAAGAAAATGTCATTGTTCTCTTTTTTATTTTTTTGCAAGTGCAATACAAGAACTGTCACTGAGATTTCCACTTTAACCTTTTTTATTTCTCTTCAGGCTTAATGTTCACATTTCTGCTTTGGTAATACAGATAAAACTAGAAGTATCCTAACAATACTCATTTGACATAATTAATTAAATTGAAAAATGGATGAAATGAAGGTAATTATTAAATAATTCTGCTCTCTGTCCCCCAAACTGACAAACACCCTCAAGGAAAGTAACTTGAGTCCTTTTTTTTTTTTTTTAAATCAAGATCCTTTACTCTGTATTCTTAGCCCCTCTAGTATTTGTTGCTTCACAATCTCTTAACGCCCATTAACAAGTGCACACTTTAGCATTTCTGCTTGTTTTTGGCAGGAGGGCTGCTCTGCGGTTGGTTAGTTCATTCCACTGTGAGCAAAAAATGTATTGTAAGAAATTTGAGTATTACTGTTATTCCAATGGAAAGATACTAGAATTTCATAAACAGAGATCAAGATTAGTGTTTTTCTTAAGGTTGAGCTTCCTCCTGTGATGATAATAAAATATTCCAGACAAGAAATAATGGTGATTTGAACAATTGTGGTAGAAATGGACACTCTCAGGCTAGATTTAAAAACAGTAGTTACATCACGTTAAAAACATTAAAAACACTGTTACATCAGTGCATGTAATATATATTTTAGAACACTCATGTGTTGTGTGTCATCATGACCACCCTATGAAACAAATTTTATTTTTATTCCCATTATACAGATGAAGATAATTTATGTAACTTCTCCAAGGTAAATAACTTGTAATAGTGGAGCTGATATTTGAAATCAAAATGAAACTTAGAATCACACAAGTACATACAATAGAACACACACATACAAAAACATATATGTACCTAATATGTACATCTATTAGGCCATATTTTTACAGAGTGTATTTGTGTGGTTAATTATATATAGTTGTTTATATTTCGTGTTTTTATGGTTTTTTACAGCTTTGGGGGTGGGTATTATTAACGTAGAGTAAACCACCCATATCTGAAGTGTAAAATTTGACACATATTTAAATATGTATACACCTTTGACACCATCAGCACAATCAAGATAATATATGCATACACGACTACCTCTTTGTAAACCTTCCCTCCCAAATTCCCCTCCCCTCATTATCACCAGGCAACCACTTATCTGCTTTCTGTCAATACAGATTTATTTTGCATTGTATGGAATTTTATAGAAATGGAATCCTATAGTGTAAACTCACTTTTATCAAGCATCTTTGATTCTGCTTAATTATTTTGGGATTAACCCATGTAGTTGTCTGTATTGAGTATATTCCTTCTTATTGCTGAGTAGTATTCCATTGTATGGATACATCATAAAATGTTTATCCATTCACCTGTTGTATTAGTCGATTTCTGTGGCTTATAACAGGATACCTGAATCTGGGTATGTATAAAGAAATGAAATTTCTTTCTTACAGTTCATATACTGGGAAATCCACAGTCTAGGAGACACATCTGGTGAGGACCTTGCTGGCGATGGCTCTACAGCAACACAGGGTGTCACATGATGAATGGCTTGAGCAAGAGAGAGCTAAGTTTCTCACTGGCTTTCCTTATAAAGCCATCAGAACCACACCCATTACTCTATGAATGGATCAATCCATTCACATGGACATAGTCCTCACAATCTAATCACCTCTTCTAGGCTGCACCTTTCAATTACTGTAATAGAATTTCCCACCCTCTTAATCGTTATGGTGGGGATCAATGAGTTTTGGGGGAACATTCAATCCACAGCAACTGATGATGAACATTTAGGTTGTTTTTAGTATTTTGATATTATAAATACAGCTGTTATGACCACTTATGTACAAGTCTTTTTTTTTTTTTTTTTTTTTTTTTTTTAGCCCGGATAAGGTAAGATCAAGGAAAACAGAGCCACTGATGGAAGAGAAGAGCAAAAAGTCACTTGACCTTGCTTTTCTTTTTTTTGTTTGTTTTATGTTTTGTTTTTTTTGACCAGTAAAGGGATCACAACCCTTGGCTTGGTGTTTTCTGCACCACACTCATCCAGTGAGCACACCGGCCATCCCTATATAGGATCCGAACCCACAGCCTCAGGGCTACCAGCGCTGCACTCTCCCAAGTGAGCCACGGGGCCGGCCCCAAGTCTTTTTATGGACATATTTTTAATGTCTCTTGGGGAACTTGGAGTGAAGTGGTGTATTTCCAAAGAAAAAAAACAGTGCTGAACAGATATTCAGACTAATTATTGCACCATTTAGCATACTTGCCAGCAGTTTATGAGAGTTACAGCTGTGCCACGTTTGCCAACACTTAGCAAGGCCAGTTTTGAAATTTAGTGATTCTAGTGAGTATGTAATGACATTTCATTGTCACTATTTTTTTTTTTTTGGTATAGCATTTTTATCAAAGCTCTTATTAAAACTCCATTGTCTATATTTAGCTGTATATCTGTTTCACTTCAATTTTTTATTTGTTTGTTCTTAATGGCTAATGAAGCTCAGCAGCTTTTCATGTATTTATTTGCTGGCACAATTTTTGTGAAGTGGTGGTTCAAATCTTTTTGCCTAGTTTTTTTTTTTGTCCTTTTTTGAGACCAGCCGCACCGTGCTCAGCCAGTGAGCGCTGTGAGCGCATCGGTCATCCCTATATAGGATCCAAACCCGCGGCAGGAGCGCTGCTGCACTCCCAGCACCACACTCTCCCGAGTGTGCCATGGGCTCGGCCCTGCCTAGTTTAATTGGAGCAAAAATTATTTTTGAATTCTTTATATATTCTAGACACAAATATTTTATGGGACATTACTCTTGCAGTACTTTCTACAAGTCTGTGGCTTACAGTTTCATTTTCATAAGAGTATCTTCATAGCATTTTAGTTTTATTAATACTTCTTTGTTTGTCTATCATTACTTTTATTTTTTTATTTTTCTAAAAATATTATTTATTCATGTTTGGTTATACATATTTATGGAGTACAGCATTGATTATCAAATTCATAACATTTTAAAAATACTTTTAAATCTTTGATAAAATCTAATGTACTAATAATTCCCTTCCATAATTTTCAAGTCAGATTTTAACATATTTGCTAAATCTGAGTTCACTAATATTTTCTCCTATCTTTTCTTGTAGAGGTTTTATAAGTTTGGTACTCACATTAAAGTCTACAATAAATATAGAGTAAATTTTAGTATACACTGTAAAGTAAGGGTTAAAGTTGACTTACATGGCTCTCCAATTGTTCCAAGATCTTTTGTTGAAAAGGTTATAATTTTCCAGTGGAACTGGTATATTTGTTGACAATTAATTCTTCATAATTTGCCCAGATTTACTTATTGAGCCTCTATCCTGTTCTTTTCATCTATTGTCTCACTGTATGTCACTGCACATTTTATTATTGTAGCTTTATAACAAATATTTAATTCAAATAATGTAAGTACTCTAAATTTGTTGTTTTTTTGAAGTTGTTTTATCTACCCAGTTTGCTCTTTCACATAAGTTTTATAATTAAGTTGTCAATATCTTTTACTGGAAATTAAGTTGACTCTAAAAATCAATTTGTGGATAATAGAGTTTTCCAATACACAAACTCAGTAGGGTTTTCTGGTTATAAGTTTTTAAAATTTATTTCATCAATATTTTGTGGTTTTCTGTGTATAAGTGTTTTACACATTTTTTCAGTTTATTACTATTACTTAATATTTTGTTTTTTCTTTAAAATTGTATTGCTTTTAAAAATATATTTTTTTTAATTGTTCATTGTTAGTTTTGAAAATGCAATGGATATTTGTATATTGCTATTATTTTTTTGAAAATTGTTATACCCTTTATTAGCTCTTGTAGGTTTTCTACATAAATTATTATGCCATCTGTGAATAATGATAGTGTTATTTTTTATTCCAAATTAGAAGTATTTATTTTTCTTGTCTTATTACATGAGCTAAAACTTACAGTAAAACGTTAAAAGATAAATCCTTAACTTGTTCTCAATCGTGGGAGAAAAGAATGCATTTTTTCACATTTAGTATCATGTTAACTTTAGTGTTTTTATAGATGCCTTTTAAGAAGTTGAAGAAGTTTAGTTTATTTGTTTATTGAGTTTTTTTTTCTTTTTTAAAATAATGAATGAACATTAGATTTTGTCTTATACTTTTCTTGCATTCATGGAGATAATAAACATACTTGATATTTCATTGATATTAATCTTCTAAAATTGTGTAAAGAGATTTCACATCTATAATTATGTGGAATATCAGGCTGTTAATTTTCTTGTGATATACTTTGTAGGTTTTGATATAGCTGTAATGTTGGTCTCACCATATGAGTTGGAAAGTATTATTTTTTCTTCAATTTTCTGAGACAGTTTATGTAAAATTGGTAATATTTCTTCATAATGTTTGGTAGAATTCACTGACAAAGTCATTTGTTTGGAATTTTCTTTGTGGTAATTGCAAATTCATGTTTTTGAAAACATATTAGGTTTTATATACCTTCTTGATTAAGCTGCAGTAGATTTTGTCACTTAAGAAAAGAAATTTTTCCATTTTACCAAAGTTGTTGGACGTATTAACATAAAATTTTTCACAATATTCTTGTATTTTTTAAATTTTATTTTTAATTGACATTTAATAAGTGTACATATTTATGGGTTCAGAGTTATATTTTGATCCATGTATACATTGTGTGATGATCAAACCATTCTAATTAGAATATCCATCACTGCAAACCCTTATCATTTCTTTGTTGTAAGAACATTTGAAATCCTCTCCTCTAGCCATTTGAAAATATACAATAAATTAATTATATACACCTAGCACTATCATATACTAGAACTTATTCTTCCTATCCAAATATAATTGTATATCCATTAACTAACCTCTCCTTATTCCCCCTACTTCCTACCCTTCCCAGCCTCTAGTAGCCACACTTTTATTCTCTATTTCAATGAGCTCACATATTTTAACTCCCACATATTAGTGAGAACATATGGTACTTATCTGTGTGCCTGACTCATTTCACTTATCCTGATGTCTTTCAGGCTCATCCATTACCTCTAATGAAATTATTTCATTCTTTTTATAGTTAGGTAATATTTTAATATGTGTATCTATAGAATCTATTGCAATGTTAGCCCTTTTATTATTCATATTTGTAATGTGTGTTATCTCCTTTTTTATTGCTCATAGTTGTAATTTGTATTGTCTCTTTTTTCCTGATTAGTATGGGTATAGGTTTATAAAACTTATCTTCAAAAAAAAAAAAAAAACTTTGATTGTACTAATTTTCATCTATCAATGATTTCACTTTATTCCATTGCTTACTTTATATTTTATTTTCTCTTATTTTAATAGTTACTTTAGGTGGAAGCAGAGGTTCTTGATTTGATAACTTTGTTATTTTCTAAGGTGGGTGTTTAAAGCTTCTCAGATTCTATCACATGCACCAGACATATTCAAGAATATTCTGTGCTCTTTAGCACCTCTAGTGGTAGGTCATTCAAAGGATTAAACTCAATTTTACTGAGCTTGCTTGGCTAGTAGGGTTGAATAATGCCTCTCTACTGAGAATGTCCAGCCACTAGATTTGCATAAGCCAGCCCTTTGTGGTCTCAATTTCCGAATGGAATTTCAATCTGTTTTTTTTTTGTCCATCATGCTCAATTTCTTTGTTATTGTCATTTGGGATTCCTCTCCAGATGATTGACTGGTTCCCTGTTGTTTGGAGTCTGGTATTAGAGAATTGTCATCTTTCGGGGGAGTCACGTTTCCCTGTTTTTTCATGTTTCTCATATCTCTTCATCTGGTGGCATGTGATAGCCTGTTTCACCATGGGGCTTTGGGGAGAAGTTCCACAAGGAAAAAGGCCCTCTCCAGATGTTGTCCTCGAACTTGTACTTCCCAGACTCCAAAACTGTAAGAAATAATTCCATTTCCTTATAAATTACCCAGTTTCAGGTATTCTGTTGAACAACAGAAAATGGATTAATACATTGGCATATATTGGTTATGTATATTTTTTACATCTTCTACATATGCACATGAAAATGTTACAGAATAACATTTTTAAAATGAAATATAATGGCATTGATCTTTAACCTTACTGGGTAACACTATTGGTGTCACTGAAATTTTTTTAAAGTTTAGGTTCTTTATATCAATATTGACTAATTTGGAGTTGTACATTATAAATTTTTCTTTTTTTTTTTTTATTATTTTAGGTTTTCTGTCTGCCAAATTTAGGAAAATTCAGAACCAAAACTGCATCATGTTTTAATTTTGTCTTGATTTTTAAGTAGTATGAATTCTAGAGAATTAATGGAAAAAACTTTCACTGTGTATTCTTCATATGATTTACCCCTAAACATATGTTTTATATTTATAAAATATGTTATTATTGCTTTTGAATTTTGAATTGTTAGCATTTGGCACTTTGTTGGACCTTTAAAAAACTAACACCACCTTAAAGTCACATTACAAGTGGATTAACGTGGCAGCCTAAGACGGCGCCGGGAGGAAGCAGGGTGGGTGTCTGCGGGAACCTTGCCTTAGCCCTTATTGGCTGCACTTGTGAACACTGCGTAATTGCAATAGCTAGGTATTGAGACAGGATGCATGCCCTTAACCCTTAAGCTGATTGGAGGATGTAAAAAACCTGCCTTTGCCATTTACCTTTAAAAGCCAATGCTTATGTGTTAATAAACGGAACTGCTTGACAGAACCCCCACCGCATCTGAGTGTCCTTTAACTGGGCTGGTTTGGGGCCGGCGGTGTGCTCACCTATCTTCATGGCTCTCTTCCCGTGTCTCCTTCAAAAGGGGACTGGAGGGAAAGAGGAATCCTGGGCCTTTCGCTCTCCCACTGAAAGGAACAAGGCTAGGGCTGTACGGGTCGGCTGCTGGCGGTGGACCCAACAGCACTTATTAAGATTAATTATTCCTTTGGATATACTCTAAGACAATTATTTTTGGTAATGAGAATGTTGCATTACTTTTATTTTCTTAGAATCTTCCATCCTGAAGGAAAAGAAAATAACATGTATTAAAATTATAAGGTTGTCTTTGGTTCTTTGTATTCTTGTAAAAAAGTCTCAGGTTTCCAATTATTCTCACATCCAATTGTTAGTTATTATTTTTAATTTAATTTGTCACTTATCCTAGTAGCTAGCGGGCCCTGGAGTCAGATTGTCTGGGCTCAAAACATCATGTTGACAGTTATAAGCTATAACCTTGGGCAAGTAATTTAGCTTTTCTGTAATTCTCTTTCCTCTTTTATGTAATAGGAGAAAATAATAGTATCTAGTATAAGGACTGCTGTGAAAGTGACAAACTGACGACTTGCTACAGGCTCTGATGATTGCACAGTTATTACACAGTGAGTGTGAGCGTGCTTCTAGAGGCTGCCCACATTCCTTGGCTTGTGACCCCTTTTCTCACCAGCAACTTAGCTTCTCTCTCACCCTGTGTCCATTTTTACATCTCTTCTCTAACCACAGTGAGGACAGGTAATCTGCTTTTAAAATCCCATGTGATTATATTGAGCTCACCAGGATAATCCAGGATAATTTCACCATTTCAAGATAATTAAATATGTAAAGTCCCTTTTTCCATGTAAGGTAACTTATTTATAGGTGCCAGAAGTTAGGATATAGACAATTTGGGGGTAGCCATTATTCTGCTTACCATACTTTATTTTTATGTTCTTTCATTCTTTTATATACATTTAAGGAGCATTTTTTTTTTTTGAATGACTACACACACATAAAGGAGATTTTTATTAGAATTATATTTAAAGTATTTTGAAAGGGCTCTAAAATGGGGAAAATCTTGTGTTAGGAAGTTGTTCATATTTCTGGGCTGGTTTCCAAACACTGCCATGGTTCAGGGAGTATTGTGGATGGTGCTTCAATAATCTGTCAGTGTTTAATCAGATGGATTTGGCAAAAGTTGGTAAGAATGTTGTTATGGGCTGAAAATTTATATGTTGAAGTCCTATTATCGAGCACCTTGAAATGGAACTGTACTTGAAGATAAGTATTTTAAAGAAGTTATTAGGTTAAAATGAGATCGTTAGGGTTGGCTCCATTCTAATATATAATTTTTGTCCTTTTAAGATCAGAAGATGTGAACACAGACAGAGGAAAGACCATGTGAGGGCACAGAGAGGAGGTGATCATCTGCAAGTCAAGGAGAGGCCTCAGAAGAAACCAAACCTACTGACACTTTAATCTTGGACTTTTAGCTTCCAGAACTTTGAGAAAATAAATATCTGTTGTTTAAGCTAGCTAGTCTCTAATATTTTGTAATGACAGCCATAAAAAACTAATATGTGTATGAAGTAAAGTTAACAGCTATTTGGAATAAAATTGCCACAGTTAGTTTTGGAAGGCAACCTGGAATTAAGTGTTAAAGATTAAAATATTCTATGACTTGACAATTTCATTCCCCGATATATGGCCCCTAAACTGCACATGTGAAAGCAGAACACATGTATAGTGATGTGTGTATTATATGATATATTCTACACATCACTTAAATCTTAGCTTAAAAGTCATAGTTCCAATCCGCCAATGTAAAATTGCAGTGTTCTTCTTTCAATCCTGCTATCACAGGGATTAGATTGTTATATGCTCTAAAGTGTGGTAGTTGATTTTATATGTCAACTTGACTGGACTAAGGGATGCCCACATAGCTGGTAAAATGTTTTTTTCTGAGTGTGTCTGTAACGGTGTTTCTGGAAGAGATTAGCATTTGAGTCAGGAAATTGAGTAAAGAAAATCCACCCTTACTAATGTGGATGGACATTGTCTAATACACCGAGGACGAGAATAGAATGAAAAGGCAGTAGAAGGTGAATTATTTCTCTCTTTGTGCTGGGTCATCCATCTACTCCTACCTTCAGACATCAGGGCTCCTGATTCTCTTGCCTTTGGAGTCAGACTGAATTATACCACCAGCTTTCCTGGGTCTTTAGCTTTCACAAAGCAGATCATGGGACTCTTCAGCCTTCATAATTACATGAGCCAATTCCTTTAATGAATCTCCCCTTAATTATCTGTATATATGCTATTGGTTCTGCTTTTCTAAAGAACACTGACTAATACAACGTTATTTATTTTATTGATTATGCATCCCATCTTAAGTTAGAGTGTAAGATCCTTGTGTGCTTTAATTTTTTTTTTTTTTTTTTTTTTTGCTTCACTGTCATATCTCCAACTCCAGTATAGCACTTGCAGGTGTGAGTTACTCATCTAATAATTAACAAATCAAATAAATGAATAGATATTTAAGAAACACAAATAAAATCAAATGTGCTAATACCTGGTGAGTCAAAGTTAAAGCAAATAAACCTAAGCCATTTCATTGAATCAAACTGGCAGATATTGACTGCAGGTGTGAGTTACTCATCTAATAATTAACAAATCAAATAAATGAATAGATATTTAAGAAACACAAATAAAATCAAATGTGCTAATACCTGGTGAGTCAAAGTTAAAGCAAATAAACCTAAGCCATTTCATTGAATCAAACTGGCAGATATTGACAAATAGTTTTAAAGTATCATAAAGCCAACTTTGAATTCAAATAGGAACTCTATTAGACTGCTGGTGGGGATAAAAATTGATACAACTACTTTGTAGGGCAAATTGACAGTATGGTTATAATTGAAAATACAAATACGTGAAGATTGAACAATTTTATGACTGGTTATTTCTTTTAAAAAAACTCTCACCACGTTAACAGGAACTGGAGTTCACCAGTGAAAACTGCCTAAAAGTCAATCAGTTAGAAAGCTGATAAATAGAAAGTAATATTTTTTCACAGCGACATAATATACAGTAACTGATAGGAGTGCTCTAGATCTATTAGAAATAGCATAATAGTTCCTGTGAATACACTCAAAAGTGCAGAAAAAATAAGTTGTGGAATGGTATGTATGTATACCATCACTGCAAAAAATAGAAACTTGAGAAACAATAATGTTTATGAATATATACATATGGACATTACAAAAATAAGCACATAAAAATACACACTACATTTATCATAGGAAATAGAGTGTACTTCAAATGTATCAGTAATGTTTTACTTTTTCTTTTATTTCATAGCTCTGAAACTGTTATGATGTCCTAGATACTCTTAAACAGACCTTCTCGATTACTATCTACCATTAGTCACTATGCTCTGTACACTAGGAGGCTGGCATTTGCTTACCAAAGCCATGCAATTATTTATCATCCTTTGCCTTCTCTTTGAGTCTGAGCAACATGAAGCTTTGGGAAGGCATTTGATTGCCTACCCTGCCCTTAATACTTCTGCCAGAAACACCATTTTTGAACTTACTAAAGGAAGTACTTACAGTAATGGTATTTCATCCGACCTTCTATCTACTAGGGAATTCACCTTATAACAACTTAAATTAGACCGTGGATTTACGATTTAACCATCTTAATTTGTACATTATCATACTGAAGTCGTTAAACTTTTATAACAGCAGAATTTTCTATTGAAGACTCATTTAAGTTATTGCTGGAGGCAACACCTCGTGGTGTTAAAATGCCACAAGTAAATGGTGTTTTCTTCCATAACTAAAATGAATGTATTTTGAAAAAGATCACATATTCCATGGCTCCATTTATGTAAAATGTTAAGTATAGGTAAACCCATAGAGACAGAAAGTAGATTAGTGATTGTCAAGGAATGGAGGAAGAGGGGATGGGGAGTGACTGCTAAAGTGGAAAGGATTTCTTTTGGAGATGATAAAAATGTCCTAAAATTTGGTAGTGCTGATGGTTGTGCAACTCTATGAATATACTAAAAACTTCTGAATGGTCACTTTATAAGGGTGAATTTTATTTTATGGTATGTGAATTATATCTCAATAAAGCAGTTATAAATTTTTTTTTTAAATTAAAAAGAGAATATATTTTGGAGAACAGTTTTGGAAATGGAAGTTGTTTCTATTTTTATACCTAATTTTCAATTTGCAATTTTTTTTGGACCTTCAAATAATCCACTTGCCTAATTGTATTTTATCTCCCTAACACTGACTTTTGTCTCTCCTGGCTTAGATGCTGTTTTACTTGGGTATATAGTAATTGTTTAACTAAATGGAAATTAAAATTGTCCCTGTTCCACAGGATGAAAAGGAAAAAGGAAGGTTACATGAGTAGATCCTATTATTGATTATAAATTTCAAGAGGAAACATTAAACAGAATGTCTGATACGTGATCTGCATATGGAAAAGGATTCTGACCTTAAGCAGTCAGAGCATCAGCTGAATTTCCCTTCACTGGTCTGAGCACAGGTAATGTGGTGTCCTCCAGACCCAACTTGTATAAGCTCCTCTATTGCAAGTGACCATGTCTCTTGTGAATTCATGCTCCTACATTCTTTTTCCTTTGACCTAGGAATGGTAACTTCTTCTAGAGTTATTCATGACTGCTTAATCTCAGCATCTCCTTTTTGCTCTTTCAGCCATCCAAAAGTTGTGCAATCGTATGTATTACAATTAATTCCCTTTTAAATATCTAGCATTTTTTTTCTCATTACAATTGGACCTTGCTAAATACACTTGTGAACTGCTATGGTTTAAATATGTTCCTTCCAAAATTTGGGTATTGCCAATGTGATAGTTTAAGAGTTGGAACCTTTAAGAGGGAATTAGGTCAAGAGGTCTCCTGCCTTGTGAGTGGAGTTAAGGCCCATACAAAAGAAGCTTCATGCAGCATTTAGTTTTCTCATTCTTCTGCCTTCTGACATGTGAGGACACAGCATTCCTTCCCTTGGAGGATGCAGCTCTCACCAGACAACCAAACCTGCGAGTGCCTTGATCATGGACTTCCCAGCCTCCAGACCTATGAGAAAAATCAATGTTTGTTTTTTATAAATTACTCAGTCTCAGGTATTCTGTTATAGCAGCACAAACCTACTAAGACATGAATCCATTGTCAAATTAACAATTATTTGGATAGCTTGAGTGATAAAACTATTCAACTGATATTTTTCAAATTGAGTAATGGTTACAATTACTGTACTAATCTGCACCTTAAGCTACATCCTGCAAGTGTGCTTATAATGGCACAACTTGTCTGAAAGTCTGGAGGAAACATAAAGTACAGATTCCATTCCTCCCAGAGCCCAGATTTTATGATCAATCTCCATTGGAATTAAGAGTACATTAAAATATTCCTCTTATATGTTTTTTTCTGAATATAAAGTTTTATTAAATTTCATTGTTAGAACAAAGAAATGGCTTGAATGTTATGATTTTCATATGTCAACGCCTTGATTTATAGGTCTATAAAATAAATACTTTATGGGAAATTTGCATTATTTCAGAAGTTACTCATCATATTAATGTACCCATACCATATGTAGTACAATCAGAAACTGCTTTGCGTGAAATCATAGACTTGAAAATAACATCTGTTGGCTTAAAAAGAACATAATATAAAATATACATCTGTTTATGCATGGAATGTGACCAGACGTTTCTAATTCAGAACCTATATTGTATGTATAAAGCTCATGAAATAAAACCATCTGAAAAAAGACGAAAAAGGCCACATATTGTATGATTACATCTATATGAAATCCCCAGCATAGGGAGACCCATAGAGACAGAATGTAGATTAGTGGTTGTCAGGGGATGGAAGAGGAATGTGAGGCGTGATTAGAATATCACAGATAGTGACTACCTAGAATACTATCCCCACTTAGAATATAGTAAATCACTCAAATTGATGGGAAGTATGTTTATTTTATCACAAAATTCTACATCATTAGTTGTGGGCTAAACCTACATACAGAAATATCTGGATCAGTGACCAAATATCTATGTTCCTTAATTTCTTTGTATGTAAAATAAGGATAATAAAAGTACCCAGACAATTGGCTCAATGTTAGAACTGAGTAAGTTAATGCATGTAAAATACTGATGTTGTCAGGTTTAGTAAGCATTAACTGTTAAACATTATTATTGCTAAGGTTAATATTTCACTACTACTATTACTCTTACTAAACAAAATAATATACCTTTAGCCTGGGGATTGTTTAAAGAAGAATAGTTTATGAAGTTTTGCCATCTCATTTCCCAAGAAAAAAATGTTCAAACTAAATAATGATATGCAAATCACAGATGTCTTGGAAGAGAGAATGTAAACAAATTAGTCATTTAAAAAAAGTTGGCTGTTAGTGTGTATCTACAAGTTCTACAATATTTCTGAATCCTATTAAATCATTAATGAATTACTATGCTATTTTGAGACTAAACATAATTATCTCCCTACAAACATAAATGAAGAGGAGGAAGTACAGAGAACACACATGAGCAATAATCATTGGAAACTTTGATGTTTGTAGATATACTTAGTTGTCCATACAATCAATATACACTATCCTCTTTTTCCCTAATAGCAGAATATCAACTGGGGTAATAGAAAGAATGGGTAACAATTTGCTCACTTAAGAACAGTCAGTCTTTCAAACACTTCTGCATCCATGCTTGACTATGTGTCAAAAACCTGTCGAACGAGATGTAAGCAAAGTCATCCAGCGGAGCTTTTAAAAGAGGCCAGCTCGGCTAGCAGGAACATTTTCAGCACTCACTTTCTCGTCGTTTTCAGCTGAAATGTAGACATGATGTCTGGAAATGAAGAATCTGAAAACCAGCTACCAGTAATTTCTACAAGTATATTAGTGGATGAAGTAGGTACAATTCCAAAATGCAACCCCCTCATGATTACCAGTTAATCCTAGATCTTAGAATTGTGAATATGAGGAGATATCATATCCATGACAAGAAGAAATTTGTAGATGCAATTACTAATCAATTGCCTTTAATATTATGAAAAGGAAAATTCTCTAGATAGGCACAATTTAATCATATCAGACCATTAAAAGCAGAGTTTTCTTTAGCCCATTAAAACTGAATATTCCTTCTGCTTCTGTTAACTTGAAGAGATTTCCGGTTTTTTTTTTCTTAAATATGTGAAGCAATTTACCAGTAAAACCAGTTAGACCCGTTTTTTGTTTTGATGGGTTTTAATTTTTGATGAAATTTTGATAGATATACGAATATTCATGTTATAAATAATCTGTGAACGTTGGAGGTTTGTGCTTTTCAAGTTATAATAATTAGATTTAATTGTGTTACTCTGTACCCTGACATACTGAAGTAGATAGACTTTAATGACAATGGAATTGTCTATTGAAGACTTGGTTAAAATATTGCTGGAAGCAACCTATTGTGGTATTAAAATGCCACATTAAAGGATAGTTTATATAAATCAATGACCAATATGTGGTGCTTTTCTCCAATGACTAAAATGAATGTATTTGGACACCAGTTGTGAAAATGGATTTTGCTCCATTTGTTAGCTTTTCACTTTAATGCCTTTTAATTATTGGTCTGATTCATCTAATCTATTATATATTTATTCATAGTATTCACTTATTATCCTTTTAATGTCCATGAGATTAGTAGTAATAACTTCTCATTGGTAATTTCTCATCGATAATTTATGTCTTCTCTCTCCTCTATCTCTACAAGTATATTAATTTCTATATATTAACAATATATAGTTAATATTCTATATATTTACAAGTATGCTAATTTCTGCAGCATTTCTGTTTTCAATTTCAATTTCTGTTTCAATTTTCTTGATTTCTCTACTAATTTTTATTATTTTATTTCTTCTGCTTGCTTATGATAAACTTGCTCTTCTTTCTCAAATTTCATGTAGTGTAAGTTTGTATTTTTTTATTTTAGATTTTTCTCTAATACATGCATTTAATGTTATAAATTTCCTTTTCAGTACATATTATGCCTAATTTCAATTCCATTAAATCTATTATTATATGTTTTATACCCCAGAATGTGATCTATCGTGGTGAACATTCCATGGGAGCTTGAGAAGAATGTGTATAGTTCTATTATTGGATGAAATAGTCTATAAATGTCATTTAGATCAAGTTGATTGATAATCGTGTTCAGGCCAGGTATATCCCTACCAATTTTCTGTCTGCTTTGTGTATCAGACAGATAGAGGTATCTAAGTCTTCAACTATAGTAGTGGATTTGTCTATTTCTCTTTACAGTTCTATCCATGTTTTTCTCAAGTATTTTAATACGGTTGTCAGATGCATACAAGTTTTAGATTATTGTATCCTAAAGGGCGAGGACTAACTTCTTTATCATTATGCAATACTCCTCTTTATTCTTAATAATTTTCTTTCATTTGAATTCTGATTTTTTCTGAAATTAATGCAACTATTTCAGTTTTTTAAAATTACTGTTAGCATGGTATAATTTTATCTATCCCTTTACTATTAACCTATCTGTGTCTTTATATACTTAAAGTGAATTTCTTGCAGAAACCATGTAATTGTTTTGCTTTATTTTTATCTACTTTGACAATCTCTGTCTTTTAGCTTTTGTTTATAACATTTACATTTAAAGTGACCATTCATTTAGATTAATGTTTACCATTTGTTTGTTTTTTATTCATTGCATTTGTTCTTTGTTTCTTTATTTCCACCCTTTTTTCTGTCTTCTGCCTTGAGTAGGAAGCTTAAATTATTTAGGCTGTTTTTCTAATATATGCATTTATTTATATAAATATATTCCAATCGTGAATGACATAGCAATAATTATACTTTATCTTTATTATTATTTAGTTCAAAACATTTTATCATTTTCATTATGACTTATTCTTTGACCCACAAATTATTTATAACTGTATTGCTAACTGTCAAAGAAACTGAGCTTTTTCAAATGACTATTTTATAATTTGATATTTTACTTTTTGACTCAGAAAATAAACACTTAATGATTTCAACTTTTTGAATTGTATTCTTGCTTTCTCTAATATAACAGCTTCTAATCGCACTAAAGTTTGTATATATTTATGTGTACTTTATAATAATATTTTCTTTTTAAAATTGTTCAGATTTTTAAAATTTACAGGGAATCTCTGGTCTGCTTTTTAAATTTTTTTTTTTTGGTCAGTTATTGAGAAGAATGTTTAAGTTCTTTTATGATTACTGATTTATCTATTTATCCATTTACTTTTGCCAATTTTTGGTTTTATATTCTGAAATTTATTATCTAGTGCATACATAATTAAATTGTAATAACTTATAGGCTATTCAAATGATTTTTGTTATAAACTGTCTCTTTTATTATCATAATTTATTCTTCCTTTAAAGACTATTTGTCTAATATTATAAATAAATCAGTTTTAGTTTGGTTATTTGCTTTTTCTAATCTTTTACTTTCTATCTGCAAGAGTTTTTATAGCCAGGATGTGTCTCTTGTTAGTAGCTTGCATTTTTAAATGTATTCTGTCAATCTTTGCATTTTACAAAATATTTAGTAATTTCATTTAATGGTCTTTTTTTAACTCCATTAATTTTTATCATTTTTCTAGTATTTTTCTGTATATATTTTATATTTCTTAATGGCTCTCAATTCTTTTTTTAGTACTTCTTTTCTCTATTACCCTATAATTTACACATTATTTCACAGATTTACTGAATACCAGAAGATTTAATATCTAATACATATTAATTTTATAATTTCTGCAATGAGGCAGAAAACAGAAAGGTTTGCCTCCACCCTTCTTGTTTCTACCCTCTGCATTACTGTTGCCATTTATTTATTTGTTTGTTTTGACAGCTTCAAAACTTTGACCTTGGTGTTATAACACTGTCCTCTAACTGACTGAGCTAACTGGCCAGCCCCTGTTACTGCCATTTGTTTTTATTGTACCTTCATTTAAACTGTATAGTATAATATTATAATTGTTTATTTAGTTATTCCATATTCCATTATATTTTACTTTACTGGTGCTGTTGACTTTATTCAGCATTTTCCTTTTTTTTTGATTATTGATTATTATTAGTAGTATTACTAGTATTAATTACTTTTCTTGAAGAATCACCTCTTTAAGTGAAATTTTTCTGAAGATGAAGTCTCTTCAATTTTATTTTTAAGAAAATGGCCTTATTTTATCTTTATTTATTAAAACGTTATTGAGGTATAATTCAAGTGCCTTAAAGTTCACTAATCGATTGTACAATTCATGTTGTAGTGTGAATCAGTGCTTCATTCCTTTTTATGGCTGAAAAATATTCTATCATATGATTATATTATATTTGTTATCATTTCAACACTTGAGAAATGATAATATATATAATATATAATAATATTATATATATATATAATATATATATAATCATGCTATAGATAGTCTTATACAAGATTTTGTATGAATATATGTCTTCATTTATCTTTTCTATATCTAGGGGTGGAGTTGCTGCATCAAATATAACTCTATTTTTAACATTTTGATGAATTGTTTGAAAAAGTAGCTGCACCATTTTACATTTCTACTGGCAATGCATAAGTTTCAATTACTGCACAATATCATTAACAATTGCTATCTTCTGACTTTATGGTCACCCTCATGGGTCTGAAGTGGTATCTCATTGTGGTTTTAAATTGCATGTTTCTAATGACTTATAATAATGTTGAGCATCTTTTTAAAAAGTGATTATTATCCGTTTGCTTGTCTTCATTTTGGAAATGTCTATTTATATCCTTTGCCCACTTTCATTCGCTGTAGGCCCACTTGAAGCTACTGACTAAATATAAGTTTTCTGTTACAGTCGAACAGAAAAACAAGGTACTCCCATGACTGTTTGCCAGAAGCATTGGTCACAGTAGCAGAAAGTGAGCCTATGTCTTACTTTGGCTTCCGTAGTCTCATGCAAAAGTTTAGGGAATCTGAGAGGTAATACAATGTAGCCTATTGTTCCTCCATTTAATATTAATAATGCCATTAAAATACATAACTTTTTTGGGCCAGCCCGGTGGCGCACTGCTACAGTGCGCCACTTGGGAGCGCGGTGGCGCTCCCGCGGAGGGTTCGGATCCCACATACAGACCGGTTCCCACTCACTGGCTGAGCGAGGTGCAGGAGCAATACCAAGGGTTGAGATCCCGTTGCCAGTCCTGGTCCGGTACGGGGGCAACACTGAGGGTTGCGATCCATTGCCAGACACGGAAAAAGACAAAAAGGAAAAAAAAATACATAACTTTTTTAAAAAAAGTATCCCCTTGGGCCGGCCCGGTGGTGCACTGCGCTAGTGCGCCGCTTGGGAAGCGCGGCGGCGCTCCGAGGGTTCGGATCCCACATACAGACTGGTTCCCGCTCACTGGCTGAGAGAGGCACGGGGGCAACACCAAGGGTTGCGATCCCGTTGCCGGTCCCCGGTCCGGTACGGGGGCAACACTGAGGGTTGCGATCTGTTGCCGGACACGGAAAAAGACAAAAAAACAAACAAACAAAAAAAACTATCCCCTTCCTCTATTTCCCAATTTACAAAAGTCAAGCTCATAGCATACCAAAACATTTCTATTATATTTTAGTGTATAATCCTTTAATATTCGACAACCATTTTAATCATAATCCTTTCTACCATTTAGGTTTATTAAGCAATCTATCTTGTAGTTTCCCTGAGGTTTCTAGAAGGATCAAGAGTAGAGCTATCTTATGAAACTTCTACATTTTAATGTTTCCCTGTTATAATTCTCTTATTTCTACATATGTGGTTTTATATTCAAAATAGTATATTTAAGAGTAAATAGTGTTAAGTTATATATTTAAATTAAAACAGCAATAAAATAGCAGCCAAATACATTTTTTTGTCTTTTTGTCTTTTTTGTCTTTTTCCGTGTCCGGCAACGGATCGCAACCCTCAGTGTTGCCCCCGTACCGGACCAGGGACCGGCAACCCTCAGTGTTGCTCCCGCACCTCGCTCAGCCAGTGAGCGGGAACCGGTCTGTATGTGGGATCCGAACCCTGGGTGGGAGCGCCTCAGCACTCCCAAGCGGCGCACTGTAGCAGTGCGCCACCGGGCCGGCCCAGAAATATGTTTCAACATTGTTAGATCTCTTAAATTTATACATTGGACCAGTAGATTCAAAATAACTGATCATTGGAAGAGAAATAAAAACATGACTAACAAATTTTGACATCTAGTTCTAATTAAAATGTTAATAAAATTGGGTTACAGGGATACAACTATAATTGTTATTACTGCCAATAATGAATATTCTTCTAAAGGATTTAGCCCATCAATTATCAGTGAAGTATTTTGGCTGCAAGTAATAGAAAACCGTAACTCAAATGTCTTAAACTCTACTGAATGTCATTGATTCAGAAATAGGGCTCCGAATAATTGATTCAGCTGCCTAAAGACTAAGTTTTCTTTCATTTTTTTTTTTTACTCTGCCTTCTTCAGAGAGCCATCTTTGCTCTCAGGATGGCTCGCTTCATGGTTACAGGATGTATGCAGCAGTCCTGGGAATCATCAACAAATATACCTATTTTTAAGGTAGCTGCTGTCTCATTAGCAGTGAGAAAAAATCTTTCAGAAGCTCCCGATAGACCACTCTTTAGGTAGCATTAACTGCTCATATCTCAATCGTTCACTGCCAAAAGAATGAGAACATGATGAGTTGCTTAGAGAAATCTGAATACATCTGTAGAGATTGAAGAAAGGATGGTGTAAGTTTGTTTCTCTTAGCAAGAATAAAATTTCAGAGATGAGTAGGTTAGAATGCCACACCGATGTAACAGGATGTAAAGAAAGAAGAAGAGGGAAAGGAAGGAAGGAAGGAAGGAAGGAAGGAAGGAAGGAAGGAAGCAAGGAAGGAATAAAGGAAGGGAGGGAGGAAGGAAAGATAAAGAAAGAAAATACGAGGAATTTATTATATAATCAATAAGATATTATGTTATAAAACAATATAATCAACTAATAACAGTGGAACTAAAAATAGATCTGAAAAAGTCTCATGACAAGATAAACACACATTACTTATTTCTACATATACCAACAATAAATAAGGAACTTAAAGTAGACATAGATTACAAAAGTAAACTTAGGGATAATTGCCCAAATCTAAATAAAGAAAACTATAAATCTTTCTTAAAAGTCATAAAAATAACAGAAAGATAAATGATATGGTACTCTCAAATAAAAGGATTCGGTATTGCAAAACTAGAGTTAAAAATTCAATGCACTTCACAACAAATTAGGAACACGATATTTTGTTTGACTTAGGAATGTTATTTTACTGTTTATGTAGAAGTGTGAAGAAAACATGCATTATTGCTACACTAATAAAAACTAGTAAAATAGTTTAGTGTAAAATTATACTAAGATTAGAAACAACCTCATGAACAGGAGCACTTAGTATGTAATATTTGCCATTAAACTAGTGGGGAAAAGTAAACATTTAGTATATAGTGTTGGGGTAACTGACCTTTACTTTTAAAATGAATAAATTTATATTTCTATTCCAAAGTCTATGCAAAGCAGAATAAATAATGTATAATATAGCCTGTAAATTACAGAATACAAACCAATAAAATTAACATAGTCCAATTCTACACATTATTTAGGTTTGGGAAATGTTTACCTGAGAAAGATGCATATCATAAAAGCAATGCAAAAATAAAACATTGATGTATTTTACTATGTCAAAAATTAAATTATACTATAAACATATATATATGTTTATTGAAACAATTGATTGCACCTATCTATGGGGTCCAGCACTGAATATAAATACCTGTGTGCAATATGTGATGCTCAAATCAGGATAATTACTATATTTATCATTACACAATGTAGTCATCGTTTGTGGCCTGTTAATGATTTCTCACTGACCCTCCCTCCCTTTCCCCCTTTCTCTCCTCTGGTGGCATCAGTTACACTATAAATATTGCCAAAAGCAAATGTTTAAATAAAAAAAAAGGAATTGATGAGCAGAAAGTATTTCTAATATATACAACAAATAACTGGCTTTTACAAATCAATGAGAAAAGGATAATAATCTCAAAAGAAAAATGAGCAAACAAGAAAAACAGACAACAGGAATAGACACAAATTGTTAAATAAAAAATAAATTATATCATAGCCCACAGGTTTTCTGTAAAGATTACGTAGAAGATATTTCAGTTTTTGCTAGCCAAACTTCTCTGTCTCAACTACTTAACGTTGCTATTGCAACCTGGAAAGAATCACAGACAATATTGACAAAAAGAAACTTGGCTGTGTCCTAATTAAATTCTCCAATTTGTCCAACTTGCAGCATTTGCCAACCCTTTCTCTAGATCAATTATTCTCTAGTGATTAGAGAAATAAAATGTTTTAAAGGTAGTTTAATTATCAGATTAAAATATGGCTGACGTTTAAAATCTTTATTTTAATAAATAAAATATATAACCTTTATGATAAAAATTGTCAATAAGAAGTCATTTATTTATTTATTTATTTTTAATGAGCAAAGAACATAGAAAGACAGAAATATATTAAAGCTATCTGGGTATTTTTAACACAGAATTTAACCAGTTTATTAAAATGTATTTGGCTGGGCCGGCCCGGTGGTGCACTGGATAAGTGCGATCCCGTTGCCGGTCCCAGTCCGGTACGGGGGCGACACTGAGGGTTGCGATCCGTTGCCATTCACGAAAAAAGACAAAAAGGAAAAAAAAAAAAACATATTTCTGGGGTAAACCAACTTGTTCATGACATACATTATAATACACTGCTTGGATTAATTTAACAATTTATTATTTAGTAGTTCTCATATGCATAAGTATGATTGACTTATAAGATTGATTTTTTATATTATCTATACTTACATGTATAAAATTCATCAGGAAGATTTATATTATTTTGGAAATATCTTTGTCTTTAATATCCAAATGCCAAAGAAGTGTATAACTTTTAGTATGATGATTTGGGAGCAAAATTAAAATTAAAGAATATATTCACATCTTCCAAATTCAATGTAACATTCTAGTGATGTATGGATAAAATCTCATTTATTAAAATTAATAGAATATCACAATTTATTTTAGGTGGTTTTAAATTAGTCATAGTTTACATGCAGTAAAATTGTATACTCTCTAAATGTACAGTTTGATGATTTTAATGAATTTATACATTCATATAATAACCACCAAGCAAATCAATATAGAGAATATCTTTATCACCCTTTAAGGCTCCCTATTTCCTTTTGCCATCAGTTCATTCATTGCTTGCCTTAGGCAACTGTATTAGTCTGTTTGTGTTGTTATAACAAAATACCTGAAACTGGGTGATTTATAAAGAAAAATGTCATTTATTGCTTACAGTTTCTGAGGCTGGGAAGTCCAAAGTCCATCTGGTGGTGGCAACAGTGACCCAGGGGTCTCACTTTGCAAGATGGTGGAAGCAGAGAGAATAGAGAGAGAAAGACAGACTCTGCACTTCTTTTAAAGCCCTCAGAACCACACCCCTGACCACCATTTTTAATCCATTCACTACGGCATGGTCCTACATGGTGACGTAAATCAATCCACTACACCAACTATTATTCTTTCTATCTCTATGGATTATTTTTGCCTTTTCAAGATCTTCATAGAAATTTTTAAAATACAACATGAACTCTTTATGTGTGACTTCATTCCTTCAATGTAATATTTTTAAATGTATCCGTATTTCATTTATAAATGGTTTGTTCCATTTTATTGCTGAGTACCATTGCATTATAGGAAGGTATCTCAATTTGCTCATTAATTTACCTGTTGATAACTATTTGAATTTTTTTTCAGTTTTTGGTTGAATAAATAAAGGTGCTATAAACATCTGTGTAGAAGTTTATATGGATTTATATTTTCATTTTTCTAGGGTAAATATCTAGGACTGGAACTGTTGGGCATATGGCATGCTAGTTATCAATTTATTGTCTCCTATTTCCAAATACAACTTTTATTGGTTTCTCTGTGAAAATAAAACTGAACTATTAAAATTTTGTGTCTGCCTTTTGGCATGAGGTTAAGCTTTGTCAGTAGAGGATGCTATAAAAAATACCTATGGGGAAGGAATTTTCTTTCCTGGTTCAGGTGTGGTCTCAAGAGGTTCCTACTGCACAGATTCTTTCAGCAGTAGTTTCTACAGTGCCTGGATTCTCCAGTGCAGACGGCTTCTCCACCATCCAGCTCATGCAGAGTAAGCAGCTTCTTCTATGCACAGTGCTTCCAATTCACCATGGTTATCAATACCTAGGGACCTGCAGCTTCCCCCGAAAACCCCTCAGGTGGCTTCGTAGTACCTCCAGTACTATGCACTCCAGACTGCCTATTTTTAGCAAGATCTACTGCCAAGGCATGACAGTAACTTCTCTGCCAAACAGCAAGCCACAGCCATGCCTTCTCCAGAAGGACTTGGATTTTAGCCTAGAGTTGGTGAAAGGTAATTCTTCGTTTTGTCTCCTATCTCAGGCCCTTTGGTTGTGCCTGATCTTCATGATTCCTTTTTTATTTTGAATTCTGCTTACTTCTGAATAATCAATCCCTAGTTACTACAATCCCCTTTTACAGAAAATAATTTTTATGTAGAATTTTTCCTATTCAAATTGCTATGTGATTTATCTCTCCCTGTTGTACCATCTAACATAAA
The DNA here is from genome assembly GCF_000696425.1 of Galeopterus variegatus. NCBI lineage: Eukaryota > Metazoa > Chordata > Mammalia > Dermoptera > Cynocephalidae > Galeopterus > Galeopterus variegatus. The sequence continues at coordinate 329,934 of NW_007726177.1, read as the reverse complement.
ATTCTTCTGTTTTGATATTTGTTCTCTTTCTCCATTTTTCTCACTACTGTGTTGGAAGTTATGCAGTGTAATTTTAATTTTGATCACCCTGCTCCTGAGTTGTATTCTCTATTTAGTTTTATTCTTCGATCTAGATTATCTTCTTTTAATTAGAGATCATGATGGTGATTTTGTAAGTGTCCTTTCTTCCAGGAATTATAGTCAAACTTTTACTTTATATATATCATCTACTTTGATGCTTGTTCATAGTGGAGGGGTTTGTTCATTAAGAGTTATATCATGTCCAGAAGTAGAAGACAGGACAGTATAATTTTGAATCCTTCCAAACAGATAGATATATGTGTGTGTGTGTGTGTGTGTGTGTGTGTGTGTGTGTGTGTGTGTATTTTTTTTAAATTGCTTCAGGACCCATCAATAAGATGTATGCCTTGGAAACTGCTAGAGACAAGAAAGGATTAATAGTATTCAAAACGGCTATAAAAACCATATTAATTATTTGGTGTTCTGAAAGTGATGTTTCAAGAATTTATTCCTAGTAAAATGTCCATTTTTAAAATGTTTTCTTTTAAACTTTTGGATATATTTGGGAGAAAATAGTATAGCCATACAATGCTTTTTAATTTTTCTGTTCAAAAAATAATTTTCCAGTTAGCATTTTCAAACAAAACTTCTCACTTTAAGTCAAAGTGTTTATACATCCCTCTCTACTAAAGTTAGTCTTCTATTTCAAGTTAATTATGTAACATATTCCCTATTTGTCTTATAAGTACATTCAAAATGCCAATATAAACTCATCCTCTCTTCAAAATCTGTCACTCACAGTCTAGATTAAGAATGGTAACTTCTCACACAATTAACCAAGCTAGAAAACTGTTTTTAATATTATTCCCTTATCCAATTACATTGCATATGATACAATCTTTGCATTTTTCATATTATCTATGAATGACTTTTCTGCCATCATTGATTTAATTAAAATTCTCATTATAAGTCTAACTGTATTGCTGGTCCCTCACCATTCTTCCAATGTTGCCAGAGAAATTTTTTTAAATGCAGATGTGACTATGTGATTTTCCTTTTCAAAGAGTTATTAGGATAAAATTAACAATTCTTAACTCAACAAATCAATTTAAAATATGATACTTGATTTCTTCCTCTCATGACGTCTTATTCTACTATGTACTAGCATACTAGGCATACATTCTACTAGGATTACTAAGTGTTTTGTTTTTTTTTTAAATTCTCAATTATGTCATAATTTCTCAAGCCTCTTGATTATCACACATGCATCTGCTCTGGTGGTTCAATAGTCCCTTGAACCTTCTTACTGTTGTTAAACTCTCCTCCCATGGATTTCACTTAATGTTGCATGGATCCCAAAAACTTTTCTTATGTGTATTTTAGAGGTAGTATCTCCTAGTGATAGGTCTACTGAAGTACTTATCAAAGTGTACTTATTATGCTTTTCCATTTAAATGTCTTCTCACCTCCCCAACTGATCATCTTTAAGGAGAACCGATTTTAATAGACTTTGAAACGCTGGCATTTAACAAAACATGTTTCTACACAGAATGCCATGTTTTAAAAATACTCTTTTGATGAATAACCTGAAAAGGTTTGCAGACATAATAGCATAATACAACATATCCAATATATAGTAATATTTTCACCAAAATAACTAGAAGTCTGTTTAATGTGTCCTAATATATGCCCTCTACTATATTTAGTCACTATTAAACAGTTAGGCTTTAAAATAATCCTCCATAGAAAAGATAAATAGGACAGTGGAAGACTCCTGTAGGGCACTAAGGTGCCATAAAATAGATTAAATGAGAGATAAACTTTCAAAGAACATAGAAGGTGAAGGACAGTACCAAGTTTTGAAAAGGAAAAAAAAAAAGAAACTTTTAGTTTATTTCTCCCAGTATATTCCCTGGAGACAACAAAAATCTTAAGCTTGATCTATATATGAGGGAGAAAGAAATAGAAACTGCTCAGAGGAATTTAGTTATAAACAAATACATTGGGGATGTTTATTTTAAAACACACTTTCTATCTTTTTGGTGGGTTTTGATTATAGTATGACAGGTGGTATTTCACAAGTTTTCAGCAACTGACCTTGAATTACACCACTCATGGGTGTAAGAACAAAAAGAAAAAAAAAATGTCTTGCTGTCTCTATCTTGATGCTAAGTATGAATAGATACATAAATAATTCAGAAAAGCAAATAATATGTTTTGTGTTTTGTCTCAATTCACTGATCTTTCTTAGGTGTCCCATGTACTGGGTAATAGGAAAAGAAACTAATTATAGACAAGCTATCTGAACTCAGCGGAGACAGATATAATCATTTAAAACTATTTTCATACTTATTAGAGTTATATTTAGCTATAAAGACAAAACAAAGAACAAAAATGAACGAAGACATGAAAAGGGTAGGAGTTTTTCTTTTTCCGTCGGAAGGTTCGTAGCTGGTGCTGTGTGCTGGTGCCCTGATGCGCAGGGTCCACGGCTGCTTTTACCCTGTGGTTCTTACAGTTTGCAAACCTGAGCATTTGGCTTCACCAGGTAGAATGGATGGCAGAATTTTTGTCATTCTTGTAATTTTATGGTCTGGGGCTTGTATGATTTTTTAAATGTTTAAACAATGCTTAAAATTTTTAAATCAGGGGCCGGCCCGGTGGTGCACTGCTACACCACATCCTTGTCAGAATTTGTTATTCTCAGGTTTTTTGATTATAGCCAGTCTAACTGGGTACAGTTATATCTCAATGTGGCTTTAATTTGCATTTCCCTCATAATTAGTGATATTGAGCATTTTTTCAGGTACCTATTGGCCATTTGTATGTCTGTCTTTGAAAAGTGTCCAGCTTCTTTGCCCATTTTTTAATTGCTTTATTTATTTATTTATTTATTTATTTTTATTGTGTAGTTGGTTGAGTTCCTTGTATACTCTGGAAATTAATCCCTTTTCAGAGGTGTGGTATGCAAATATTTTTTCCCACTCTGAAGGTTGTCATTTCAGTCTGTTGATTGCTTCCTTTCTTGTGCAGAAGCTTTTTAGTTTGATATAATACCATTCATTTATTTTCTTCTTTGCTGTTTGTGCTTTTGGTGTCTTGCTCATAAAGTCTTTGCCCAGTCCTATTTCCTGAAGTATTTCCCCTATGTTTTCCTTTAATAATTTTATAGTTTCTTATATTTAAGTCTTTAAATCATTTTGAGTTGGTTTTGGTAAATGTCAAGAGATGAAAATCTAGTTTCATTCTTCTGCATATGGATGTCCAATTTTCCCAGCACATTTCTTGAAGAGTCAGTCTTTTCCCCAACTTATATTCTTGTTGCCTTTGTCAAAGATTGGTTGGCTGTAAGTCTGTGGGTTGATTTCTGTGTTTTCTATTCTGTTCTGCTGGCCCGAGTGTCTATTTTTATGCCAGTATCATGCTGTTTTGGTTACTATAGCTTTTTAGTATAATTTGAAGTCAGGTAGTATAATGCCTCCTGCTATTTTTTTTTTCTCATAATTGCTTTGGCTATTTGGGGTCTTTTGCTGTTCCATATCAATGTTCAGATTGTTTTTTTCTATTTGTGTGAAGAATGACATTGGTATTTTTCTGGGGATTGCATTTAATTTATAGATTGCTTTGGGTAATATGGACATTTTCACAATGTTGATTCTTCTAATCCAAGAACATGGAATGTCTTTCCACCATTTTGTGTCATCTTTAATATCTTTTAGCAGTGATTTGTAGTCCTCATTTTAGAGATCTTTCTCCTCCTTGGTTAAATTGATCCCTTGATCTTTCATTATTTTTTATTTTTATTTTTTTGGTGACTATTGTAAATGGGCTTACTTTCTTGATTTTTTTCTGCTAGCTTGTTACCGGAGAATTAAAAAACTACTGATTTGGGGGTGTTGACTTTGTACCTTGCAACATTACTGAAATTGTTAATCAGATCTAAGAGATTTTTGTTAGAGTCTTTAGGTTTTTCTATATATAGGATCAAGTCATTGGCAAACAGGGACGTTTTGACTTTGTCCTTTTCCAATCTAGATTCCACTTATTTCTTTCTTTTCCTTGATTACTATGGCTACTACTTCCGATACTATATTTAAAAAAGGAGTGGCGATAGTGGATATCCTTGTCCTGTTCCTGTTCCTAAGGGAAAAGTTTTCAACTTTTCCCCATTCAGGATGATATTGGCAGTGGGTTTGTCATGTGTGGCTTTAATTATGTTGAGATACTTTCTTTCTGTACCTAATTTGTTGAGAGCCATTTTCATGAAGCAAAGTTGAATTTCATCAAATGCTTTTTCTGCATCTATTGAGATAAAAAACATGGTTTTTGTTCTTGATTGTTGATGTGGTGCATCATATTTATTGACTTGCTATGTTGAACCATTCTTGTCTCCCTGGGATGAATCCCACTTGATCATGTTGTAAAATTTTTTTGATGTGTTGCTGTGTTCTGTTTGCTAGTATTTTATTGAGGATTTTTATGTCTATGTTCATCAAAAATATTGGCCTGTAGTTTTCTTTTTGTTGTTGTATTTTTTTGTTTGTTTTGGGTATCAGAGTGATGCTGATCTCATAAAAAAGAATTTGGGAGAGTGGCTTCTGTTTCAATTTTTTGGAATAGTTTCAATAGAATTGTATTAATTCCTCTCTGAAGATCCGTTAGAATTCAACAGTAAAGCTGTCCAGTCTTGGGCTTTTCTTTGTTGAAAGATTGCTGATTACTACTTCAATTTCATTGCTTGTTATTGGTCTGTTTAGCTTTTCTATTTCTTCTCGATTCAGTCTTGTTGGTTTGTATGTGTCCAGAAATTTATACATTTCCTCCAAGGTTTTCAAATTTGATAGTATATAATTGCTTGTAATAGTCTCTAATTATACTTTTTTATTTCTGTGGTATCAGTGGTAATATCTACTTTTTCATTTCATATTTTTATTATTTGGGCCTTCTCTCTCTCTTTTTTGTTTTGTTTTGTTTTGTTAACTTAGCTAACAGTTTATCTATTTTGTTTATCTGCTCAAGAAAACAACTTTTTGTTACATTGATCTTGTGTATCACTTTTTTGGTCTCTATTTCATTTAGTTTTGATCTGATCCTAATTATATCTGTCCATCTACTAGATTTGGGATTGGATTGTCCTTTTTTTTTTCCTACTTTTTTTTTCAGTGTAGGTTTAGGTTATTTATTTGCAATCTTTCTTTTTATTATTATTATTTTTTTTGATGTAGGCATTAGTATCAATACACTTCCCTTCTAGCAGTTCTTTTGCACTATCCCACAGGTTTTGATGTTATATGTCTTTATTTTTGTTGGTTTCAAGAAATTTTGTGATTTCTTGTTTAATTTCTTCTTGGACCCATAAGTCATTCAGGAGCCCATTGTTTAATTTCCAAGTATTTGTGTAGTGTCCTGAGTTTCACTTGTTATTAATTTCCTGTTTTTATCCATTGTGGTCTGAAAAGATGCTTGGGATGACTTTGATTTTTTTTATATTTGTTGAGGCTTGATTTGTGACCTAACATGTGAACTATTCCGGAAAATGTTCCATGTGCTGATGAGAAGAATGAATATTTTGTAGTTGTTGGATGAAATGTTGTGTAGATATTTGCCAGGTCCAATTGGTCTAGCTGTAGTTTAGATCCTGTATTTCTGTGTTGATTTTTTGCCTAAATGATCTGTCCAGTGCTGAAAGGAGTGTTCAGGTCTCCCACTATTTTCATAATGGGGTCTCTCTCTTTCTTTAGGTCTAACAGTGTTTGCTTTATTTATCTGGGTGCTTCTGTGTTGGGTGCATACATATTTGTGATTGGTATGTCTTCTTGCTGGATAGATCCCTTTATCATTACAAAGTGGCCTTCTTTGTATTTTTTTATGATTTTTGGTTTAATGTCTATCTTATTTGATATAAGAATAGCTATTCCTACTCATTTTTAGTTTCCATTTGTGTGGTATATCTTTTTCCATACCTTCACTATTAGTCTGTGTGTATCTTTAGAGACACCTCACTATTGAGGTGTCTCTTCAAGACAGCATACAGTTCAGCCTAGCTTTTAATGCAATCTGTTAGTCTGTGTCCTTTGAGTGGGGATTTTAGGCAATTTACATTTAGGCTTGTTCTTGAGAGGTATTTTCATACTCCTGCCATTTTATTACTTTTTGGTTAGATGATTTAAATATCTTTTTTTTTCTTTCTTCCCCTTTTATTATTCATCATCAATGTTTGTTGTTTTTTTGATATGATAAGATTTTGTTTTTATTTTTTTCTTTCTCATTTACATTTGTGTTTTACCAGCGGGGTTTTTAATTTTTGTGTGTTTACGGTAGTGATTACTGTTTTTTGGATTCTAGATGAAGGACTTTCTTGAGAATATCTTTTAGGGCTGGTAATGTATTGATGAACTCCCACAGTTTTTGTTTGTCTGGGAAATACATTATTTCTCCCTCATTGCTGAAGGATGGATTCTCTTTAGGCAAGCAACAAATGGACTCTTCAAGTTCATACCTCCTTTTACAATTTTCTTTAAAGTTGATATTTATTTGGGCGTAGGGAAAAAAAAATCAGACTTAGGTAACCTGATGGAAGGGAGGAAATTTCTTTGACTACTCTGTTAAGATACTATGTATCTTTATAAGATTTTGCTGATAAGTGGTTGTTTAGGGCTGTCTACTGAACTGGCCATTGCCCAGATGCTACAGGCATATTTCAGGTCATTCTGCTAACATATCCTGCTGAATTTGAATCTGGTCTAATACTAGGCCCAGTTTCTCCAAATTTGGCTGTAGGTTGGGCTATGTCTTCAATCCAGCTAGAGGTTATGTCAATCGTGTTTCTGCTTCCCACTACCTCCTGAGGCTAGAAAGACAGAAACTTCCTCACTTCCCTTCTCTGACTTGACTCATGTTATAAGAAATAAGTCAATAATGAGAAGGCTTTCAATTGTGATGACAAATTTCATCTCAATGTGAGATATCAGCAGCTTCGTTATAATCAGAATATACTCCTACCTTCTCTTGCTCCTATGAACCCCAAGGGCAAAGAAAAACATGTTTTATAAAAAATAATACAATGCACTAATTTAATATTTACAAACATTATACCTGAAGAGTATATAGTGGAATGACTTTATAAATACAAATATTATGTAACTCAAAGCACCATAATCCATTCACGTATTAAATGGATCATTTTTAACATGTTTATTGAGTCTTTTGAATTACATTTTAACTTTAAACTACTTTTAATTTACATTGAGAGTTATAAAAATAAATATAAAAATTCCCTAACAAAAAGCAAATTTTTGTAAAGGAAAGCTAATTAAATGCTCGAGGAGAAACTGAAATTTCTTAGATTCAAAATTCTATTTTAAAAAGATGTATATATACACACACATATACATATAGTATAAATAGGTACATACATAATACAGATAAATTACATATAGATAAGTCACATATAAACATATATAAAAATATATATAATATACACATATATAATATAAATAATTTGTTTTAATTTTTGTCTCTTTCTCTAAAATTCAGTCTTTTCGAAATGTGCCACATTCTCAAACTGTATTTTCTTTAATTATCATGTCTATTTGGATTATGAAGTAAATAAATATGATAAAATATTGAAATATAAGGTCAGTGGAAGTCCAGTTTCCCATAATCTAATATATACACACAAAACTTGTAATATGTTTGCATTTTTACATGAACTTGTAGAAATTTGTGGACCCATGCACATCAGGTGGGTCTGAATGAAGATTATGGAGTAATTTAAGAACTACTTATTTCATTTTCCATCTTTGTATAATTCACTAAACTTCATGACCCAATTATATAAAGAAAGAGAAAACTGGTGAATGTATGAAAGGTATTTAGTATATCAAATAGATCAATAAAAATTAATTTTGGAGAACTTTTCTAGAGGCCAATATGGAAATTACCGTACAGACACTGGAAAACATGTTCTTACTTTGGAGCAAGTAATTTCCTTGAATATATCTGTTACATATAGTTGTTGAATCATGAATATTTGACCACAGTTATGTTTCAGCAAACTTTTTTTTAACATTCTATTTTTATTCTATATTCTTGAGATTTATTTTGTTGTGCATTTAAATTTTTGGCAACTTTAATGTTTCATTTTCGATCTTTCTTTATCATTCAACAGGAAAAGTGTTTCGACCACATTCTACTGTGTTATGAATGTAATTCCCCTTCTTCTGCTAAGAACATCTTATAATTTCAATTTTGATATTTTTTTCTTCTAAGGAATAGCTATTTAGAAGAGGTCATGCATTACTTGTATCTTCTGGTATGTGGACTATTTTTCCTTTTTTTAAATCTTCTATTTTTATTTAGGTTACTGATGGTGACCAGCGAAACACTAGACTTTTTAATTTGTAGTGATTACCAGATGTTTTATTCACAGTTATTACATGTCACTGTACCCTGTGTTTGCAAAGAGGGTGCCCTCTTTGGCCATAAGGTTATATACAAACAGTCCACATTATTGTGATTTTTAAAATGTTCTGTATCCTGATTTTTGTTCACCTACTTCATCTATAGCTTTCTGAGAAAGTTGTTTAAATTTCCACACTTTGGCAATTTTTTTCAATTTCAGCCTATCTTCTTAAACTTCTGAATGCTTTGGCTTAAGTTCTGATGTGTGGATAGGTGCTATAGCACGGTGAGTAAATATACAGACACTGGGCCTAAACTATAAGTATTTAAAGTAATCTTTTACTAATCAACTTAGCGATATAATTGAAGTCTCAGTTCCTCATTTTTATGTCTGTAACATGGGGATGACAATAAGACCTAAATCATATGTTGGTTATGAAGGTTAAATAAATTATTATCAGTAAGGAACTTAAAACAGGGCCTGAAACATGAAATGTGCTATATAAATACTTACTACAGAAAAGTATTAACATGTACTTTAATATTTGTATTAATAATTCAAAAATTATTGTATAATACATTCCCTGTGGTTTGTGTCACTTATTAATTTGATCTGTCCCACTTTACCATTTGAAATGCCAGTAAGCCTGAATTATTTGCCTGATATTATATTTTTATGCCAGCTTTCATTTTATCTTTGCATCCCTTTATTTTTAACCCTCTGTATTATTTATTTTAAGTGTGTCTTGCAAACAGTATACAACTGAATTTTTTAAAAATCTGTAATAACTGTCTTTAAATAGCTGAATTTTATTCATGGACATTTATTATGATTATTGAGGGAGCATAGATTAGTCATTAACCTTTTCTTCTTCGGGTTTTGTTTTCCTTGGATCAAATCTTTACAAATATAGAAACACTAAAGGGATACATACTTATCAGTGTCAGAAAAATATACACCTTTAGGGAAAAGGCTTGGAAAAGGGATCTCAAATGACAAAAATATGTCATTTACTGTAATATTCTATGCTTCTCACCACAAAATAATGAAAGAGAATCTGAAGCAAATATAGTTAAATTTTAGCACTTTTAAAGTCTGATGATTAATGAATGTGTCTGTATATCTGAAGTACTTTATTTTTAAACAATCTCATGTTTACTACTTATGATTTCTGAGATTTACGTATGGCACTAATCTCTTCATGTCTTATTTTCTTAAAAATAGGGTGATAATTCTATCAACTCACAGACTTTACTGTAATAAGCCAAGCATTGCTTAGCAACAGGGGTACATTTTTAAAAATGCATCTTTAAGTGATTTCATCATTGTGAGAACATCAGAGAGTGTACTTATACAAACCTAGATGATATAGCTTACTAAACACTTATTCGATATGGTACAGCCTATTGCTCTGGCCACCATTGCCTATGAGGTCCGTTGTTCACCGACATGTCATTAAGTGACACATGACTGTATATATAAATATTTGGCTTGGAAGCAGGCCTACTACATAACACGAAGTTTTTCCTACAATAACAATTAATTAATTGTTAATTAATTAATTAATTAATAAGTGATGCTTAAATTACTTATTTTTCAAAATACTATTGTTAACCAATTATATTTTCTATTTACTACAGTTTCTCCTGGTGACTTCCTAGTTTTATACTATCTTGCCTTTTGTTAAATTTATTATTTCTTCTTGCTCTTTTTTTAACACTCCACTGTATATAAAATTACATTCGCTATCCCATTTTTATTCTGCTTGAACAATATCTCTATTTAAATATTTATTTCTCTACTTATAATTTTCTAACAAAGACAGTCTTCATTAATCTCTAATCAAACAATGCAGGAAAACCATTATCCTCTTACTCTTCACATCTCTCTTCCCATCTCCCTCAAACACTGATTTTTCTCTTGAATTTCTAATTTTTTGATTTTTTTTTATAAAAATGAAACCTCTACAAAGGAACCATTACTTCTCGCGTACCTCTAATACTTCTGGATTTATTTATTTATTTTTGCTCGAGTATACCGTCTCAAAATTATTGAAGAGGGGGGTCCATAGACTTTAAAATTTGGATTGCTTGTTTGTTTAAAAATGTGCCTCTAATTCTCAGTACTAGATTAACACTAGATGTCATGTTTACTGATCTGCATGGATATAGATTTAGTGTCAAAAAATTTCCCTCATCGTTTTTGAAGATTGTTTTTAGCATTGTCTCTTTTCATACAGTTGTGTTGATGACAAATATGCAAAAAGGTAACCAGTGACTTAAAGAAAAACAAAATGTGAAGCTTCACTTTCTTGAGGATAGAGTAGATACATTTTCCTTTTTCCTACCACTAAGTACAAATAAAACTCCTGGAAATGATATATAAAGCAGTCACCAGTTTGGTATTTATTTTGTCATCTAAAGGACAGCGCTGTGGAGAGAATATTGGATTTTCTTTTGGTGCCATATACATTAGACTGATTGCTGGAGAAGCTGGCAAAGCACAAAGGGCAACAGGCACAGACTCTTTAAAACTCTGACAAAAGTTTTATCTCTCTAGGCAAAGACCAGGAAAGGGGAAGCTTCACAAGACTGGATGTTTTTTTGAAAATAACTACTCTACTACTATAGCCAAACACCACAGAAAAACACTGTGGTCACACACCCCTACTCACAAAAGCATAGACCACGTGGAGAGTCTAGATTTCCACCATAACTAGGGGGTAATGAGGTACACCAATTTCCCCCCATCACCTGCCACTGGGGTATCTCAAGAAGGCCAAAAAAAGAAAAAATAAAGCCAAGAGTTTAATTTCTGTTGTATGGTAACAAGGACATGGTTCACACACGGTGTCAGTGGAGGCCATGCTGGGAGCCAGGACTCCCACACCTGCCTGGCAATTATGAAAGCCACCTTACCCCCCAACCATGGGTGTCAATGGAGGCTGAGTGGGGACTTGGACTTCTCTCTCCACTTGCACCAATGAAGTGGCACACAATCCCCATCCCCTTTACCATGTTAGAGCAGTGTCTAGAAGATCCAGCTACAATAAAAAGGTTTAAATTAGATTTATGATTTATAATATAATAACTCATATTTCCATATTTCAATAAAAAATCTATTTCTATATCAAAATTCAAAAAAAAATCTCAAATTGAATGAAAAACAAAACTAGCAGTAGATGACAACACTGAAATGCCAGGGATGTTAGAATTATCTAATTAATATTTTAAAGCAGTCGTCATAAAAACATTTCAAGAAGCAACTACACACAGGTTTGACACAAATGAAAAAATAGATTCAGCAAAAAAAAAAAAATAGAAAATATCAGCAAAGGAATACAGTGATAAACAAGACAAAATGAAAATTTTCAGTTTGAAATATTCAAAAATTTGAAATTAAAAAAAAGAACTCAGTGAGTGGGGTTAACAGCAGAATGAGCAGGGCAGATGTAACAATCAGTAAACTTGAAGACAGAACAATAGAAATTATTTCATCTGAATGGACAGAAAATAGAAAAACTAATAATAATATACGGAGACTCAGGGACCTGTGGCACTATAACAAAAAAAGCTAATTTCTTCATCATTGGAGTCCCAGAGAAAGAAATAAAAGGAGGTAGACATAAGTGGGAAAGGGGGAAGGGAGGCTAGTGAGAAATTGGTAAAATAGGCCACAAAAATTATTACATCGTGTAATGCAGAATATACCAATTATCCTGATTTGAGTATCATATATTTCACACAGGTAATTGATATCCGATGCAGTACCCCATAGATATATACGATCAATTATGTTTTGATAAAAAAAGAGGAGAAAAGATAGAAGGTACAGCTAAGAAAGTACTCAAAGTGATTATACAGAAAATGTCCAAATTTTGGTAGAAGATATAAGCCAATGTACCCAAGAAGCAAACTCACAGTAGAATAAACCCAAAGAAATGTTCAAGGGAAAAGATAGTCAGACTTGTGAAAACTAAGAAAAACTAAGGAGAAACACCACTGCAACACACTCCATAGGAAATGATCATTTAAATAGTCCTATAACTATTTATAAAATTTAATTTGTAATTTTAACCCTACCAAAAAGGAAGTCTGTAGGTCCATATGGTATCACTGGATAATACAACTAAATATTTAAGAAAGTGTTAATACCATCTTTATACATTTCTTTCAGAAAACAGACAAGAAAGAAATATATCCCAATTCATTTTACAAGGTTCTTGTCATCCTTATACCAAAACCAGACAAAGACAGTACAAAATAAACTACAAATCCATGTCCCTTGTGAATATAGACACTAACATCCTTATCAAAAATAGCAAATAGACCTTAGCAATATACAAAAAGAATTACACATTTTGACCAAGTACAGTTTATTCCAGGTGTTTTAATATTCAAAAATCAGTCAATTAAATCCACCATAAAAATGGGCTAAGAAAGAAAACCCACATCACCATAAAATTTGATGCAGAGGAAGCATTTGACAAAATTTATCATTTATTCATAATAAAAACTCTTAGAAAAATAAAAGTAGATGGAAATTTCCTCAACTTAATAAAGAACATCTACAAAAACCTAAATATAACATTATAATTAATGGCGAAAGACTAAATTCTTTTCTCCTAAGATTCATAGCAAAGTAAGAATTTTTTTTTTCCCCCTTTTTGTCTTTTCGTGACCGGCAACGGGATCGCAACCCTCGGTGCTGCGCCCGCACCTCGCTCAGCCAGTGAGCGGGAACCGGTCTGTATGTGGGATCCGAACCCTCGGCGGGAGTGCCACCGCGCTTCCCAAGCGGCGCACTGTAGCAGTGCGCCACCGGGCCGGCCTCAAAGTAAAAATATTTAAGTTCGTCACTCCCATCTAGATTTACCACTTTTATTCAGCATAGTGCTAGAGGCAAGAAAAAGAAATAAAAGACATAAAATGAGTGGACAAAAAGAAAAAAAATAAAACTGTCTCTATTTGTAGAAGACATGAATGTCTACATAAACGACCCTGAAGTTTTTTGTTTGTTTGTTTGTTTGTTTGTTTATCAAGATGACTGACTAGAGGCAGCCAACCCTCACTTCTAATGCAAAAAAAATGTCCAAAGCAACAAGTAGATAATAATGTATAGAGGAGTATCTAGCAGAAAATGACAGAATTCAGCAAAACAGTGAGGAAAAGTCCCCAAGATCTGGAAACTTGAGACAGCATCATAAAAAGACAGGGGAAGAACCCAACCAAAACTGTTGAAAAGACTGGAGAGACCATGCACTGCTGAGACAAAGTGGATGGGAGAGTGGGCAGCTGGCAATCCTACTGCAGCTGCCTGAAAATCCAGCTGCAAAGTAACTGTATGGCACTTGTGCACAGTAAGCCCATGAGCCCAGTGTGGGGAGCTGCTAAAAGCCCACACAACTGTATTTTTCCAGGAGGGAAGTATATGCTGAGTCTCCCCCTCACCCTTGTCAGTCCCAGTCTGCCACTGGATGTCACCATTTTAGAAGGGTAGCTAGGGGTGCTCAGAGTTCCATTGACCCAGTGGCCCTGTCCACTTCAGCTTCAAGTTTGTGGGGACCACAACAGCTGCCTGAATCTATGCCCTTCTTCCCCTGACCCCTGAAGCTCAGAGCCTGGCCTGACTGAGCAGCCATCACTTTGCCCCAGTAGACAGCAAGCAGGTAGTGCACCAGTCAATTGGATCCATGCCCACCTTCCCTGGGAGCTCGGAGGCCCACCTGACAGAGAGGGCCCACCCATACTAGTGGAGATGGTGCACAGGGCAAGCTGGCACCTACTACTTCACTCAACCAGAACAAAACCTGTGACGGCCAACCTCACTATCAGTATAAAGCATTCTTAAAGGTAAAAGGCTCTCCCCTCAAAAAGTACTCTAAAATTTAAAAGAAGCAACTATACCACCAGATGCCCAGACATCAACACAGAGTTTTAAGAAGCATGAAAAAATAGGGAGAAATGACTCCCCCAAAAGAAGACAATAATTCTCAATTACCAGACTGCAAACAACAGGAAACTGGTGAAATGCCTGAAGAGGAATCTTTAACAGCAATGGCAATCTTAAGGAAACTCAAAATGATGCAAGAAAAAATAGATAAAAATATCACAGTCAAGTAATAATAATAATAATTAAAAAATCCAGAACATGTATGAGAAATTCAACAAAGGGATACAAACCATAAAAAAGAACAAAGAAGAAATTCTGGAACAAAAATACAGCCAAGAGCTTAAGCAACAGGCTAGAACAAGTGAAAGAAAGAATTTCTGAACTAGAAGGCAGGCTTTTTGAATTAACTCAGTTGGACAAAAAGAAAGAAAAAATAAATAAAACAATATGAAGAAAGTCTATGAGATCTATAAGTCAAATTTAAGCATACAAACATCCATATTATGGGTGTACTGGAAGGGAAAAAGAAAGGAAACAGCATTGAAACCCTATTTAATGAAATAACAGCTGAAAACTTCCCAAGTATTAGAAGAGATACAATCTACCAGATCTAATAAACTCAAAGATTCCCAAAAAGATTCAACTCAAAAATGATGCCCCTGAAACACATTATAGTCAAATTGTCAAAAGTCAAAGACAAAGAAAGAATTCTAAAAACAGCAAGAGAAAAACATCAAATCACCTATAAATGAATCCCTATCAGACTAACATCAGACTTCTCAACAGAAACCTTACAGCCCAGGAGAAAATGGGATGAAATATTCAAAATGCTGAAAGAAAAAAAAAAAACTGCCAGCCAAGAATACTATAAAAGAATACTATAACCAGCAAAGCTTTCCTTCAGAAATGAAAGATAAATAGTACTTTTTCCAGGCAAACAAAAAGTGCGGGAATTCACCACCATAAGAATGCCCCTATAAGAATTTCACAAGGGAATCCTATCTGAAATCAAAAGGGTGGTAGCTATCATCATGACAACATGAGAAGGAATAAAAACCACTAGTAGAATTGATACATAAATGAGAAAAAGAAAGAAAATGTATGTTATCAAAAACAACAACACACAAACAGCCAAGACAACAAAAGGGAAAGACAGGAACAAAAGAAATATAAAACAATGATAAAAAATTAATAAAATGTCAAGAATAAGGTAAAAGTTTTCAGTAACAACCCTGAATGTAAATGGACTAAATTCCCCACCTAAAAGATATAGACTTAATGTAGGAATTAAAACACTAGACCCAACTATGTGCTGTCTGCAGGAAACTCATTTCATCAATAAAGCCACCAATAGACTAATAGTGAAAGGATGGAAAAAGATATTCCATGTGAATGGAAACCAAAAGAAAAAGCAGGAGTTGCTATACTTCAGTCAGATAAAAAAGACTTCAAATCAAGAACTATAAAAAGAAACAAAGAAGGACATAATATAATGATAAGAGGATCAATGTTGCGAGAACATACAATCATAAATACATATGTGCCTAACTTTGGAACATCCAGGTATATAAAGCAATGGTTATTGGATCTAAAAGGAGAGATGGACCCCAAAACAATAATAGTTGAGGACTTTAACATGCCTCCCTCAGCACTGAACAGATCACCTAGACAAAAAAACTATTAGCAGAGAAGTATTGGATTTAAGTGGACTTTAGACCAAATGGCCTTGACACACGTTTACAGAACATTTCATCCAACAACTACGGAATATACATTCTTCTCATCAGCTCATGGATGATTCTCCAGGATAGACCACATGTTAGGCCACAAATCAAGACTCCACAAATTTGAAAAGATTAAAATCATATCAAGTATGTTTTCAGACCACAATGGAATAAAACTAGGAATCAAGCATAAACAAAACTTTGGAAACTATACAAATGTGTGGAAATTAAACAACATGCTACAGAATGACCAAAGCATCAAAAAAGATATAAAGCAGAACTCAAAAAATTCTTTGAAACAAATGAAAATACAAATACAACTTACCAAAACTTACAAGGTACCACAAAAGCAATACTAAGAAGGGAAAATTATTGTAATAAGTGCATACTTTGAAAAAGTTGGAAGATCCCAAATAAAAAACCTAATGTTACACCTCAAGGAACTAGAAAAGCAAGAACAATCCAACCCCAAAATTAGTACATGGAAAGAAATAATAGCAACCATACCAAAACTAAATGAAATAGAGACCAAAAAAAGTTACAAAAGATCAAAGTAACAAAAAGTTGTTTCCTGTGAATATAAACAAATTGATAAACTATTAGCTAGACTAACCAAGAAGAGAAAGACCCAAATATCAAAATCAGAATTAAAGACATTATAAATGATACCACAGAAATACAAAGAATTATTAGAGACTATTATGAAGAACTTTACACCAAATAATCTGAAAATCTGGAGAAAATGGAGAAATTTCTGGACACATACACCCTACCAAGACTGAATGAAGAAGAAATAGAACACTTGCACAGAATAACAAGTATTGAGATTAAATCAGTAATCAGCAGTCTCTCAACAAAGAAAAGCCACAGACCAGATGGCTTCATTGCTTAATTCCACCAATCTTTTAAAAATTATTTAATACAAACTTTTCACAAACTATTCTAAAAAGTTGAACAAGAGGGTATTCTCCCAAACTCATTCTATGTGGCCAGCATCACCCTGATAACAAAACCAGACAAAGACACAGCAAGAAAAGAAAACTACAGGCCAATATCTTTGGCGAACTTACATGCAGAAATTCTCCAAAAAGTGCTAGCAAACAAAATTCAACAGCACACCAAAAAGATGATATACCACGATAAAGTGAGATTCATCCCAGGGATGCAAGGATGTTTCAACATATGCAAATCAATAAATGTGATACACCACATCAACAAATGAACAATAAAAACTATATGATCGTCTCAATAAATGCAGATAAAGCATTTGATAAAATTCAACATAACTTTATAATAAAAACTCTTAACCAATTAGGTATGGAAGGAAAGTATCTCAACACAATTAAAGCCATATATAACAAACCCACAGCTAACATCATCATGACCAGAGAAAAGCTGAAAGCTATTTCTCTACTGAGAACAACGTATCAAGGATGCCCATCCTCACCACTCCTATTTAATATAGCACTGGAAGTTGTCACCAGAGCAATTTCACAAGAAAAAAGAATAAAGGCATCCAAATTGGAAAAGAGGAAGTCAATGACATTAACTTATATCTAGAAAAAACTAAAGTTTCCACGAAAAAACTCTAAGAGCTGATAAACAAATTCAAGTTAAGTTTCAGGATATAAAATGACTATACAAAAGTCAGTAATGTTTCTATACAGCAACAATGAACTAACAGAAAAATAAAGAAAGCAATCCCTTTTACAATAGCTACCAAAAATAATAATAATAAAATACCTAGGAATAAATTTAACCAAGGAGATGAAAGATCTCAACAATGAAAACTATAAAACACTGATGAAAGAAATTAAAGAGTATACAAAAGATTGGAAAAACATCCTATGCTTCTATTAGACCATTTTGTGTTGCTATAACAGAATACCTGAGACTGGACAATTTATGAAGAACATAGGTTTATTTGGCTTATGATTCTGGGGCAGCTGCATCTGGCACAGGCTTCAGACTGTGCTTCTACTCATGGCAGAAAGTGGCAGGCAGCTGGCAGGTACAAGCAGATCACATGGCAAGAGGAAGCAAGAGAGAGACAAAGGGGAGATGCCAGGGTCTTTTAAACGACCAGATCTCACAGGAACTAATAGAATGAGAACTCACTCATACCTACCACCCCACAGGGAGAGCAGTAACCATTCATGAGGGATCTTCCCCCATGACTCAAACAGTTTCAAATGCTGCCATATTTGGGATCGAGTTTCCACATGAGTTCTGGGAGTACAATACATCCAAACTCCATCAATGCTCATGGATTGGAAGAATTATTATTGTGAATATTTCCATACTACTCAAAGTGATCTGCAAATTCAATACAATCTCTTTCAAATTACTAATAACATTTTAAACAGAAATAGAAAAAGCAATCCTAATATTCATATGGAACCACAGAAGACCCCAAATAGCTAAAGCAATCCTGAGCAAAAAGTGGGAGGCTACCTGACTTCAAATTATACTACAAAGCTGTAGTAGCCAAAACAGTATGGTACCAGCATAAAGCAGACTCTGGGACTAATGGAACAGAATAGAAAGCCCAGATATAAACCCATGTCTTTACAGCCAATTGATCTTTGATAAAGGCCATAAAAGCATACATTGGGGAAGGGACAGCCTCTTCAATAAATGGTGCTGGGAAAACTGGATATCCATGTGTAGAAGAATGAAACTAGATCCTTATCTCTCACCATATACAAATGTCAATTCAAACAAAATGCATTAAAGATGCAAAGGCAAGACTTTAAACTATAAAACTTATAGAAGAAAACACAGAGGAAATGCTCTAGGACATAGGCCTAGGCAAAAATTTTATGAATAAGACCTCAAAAGCACAAGCAACAAAAGTAAACATAAACAAATGGGATTACATCACACTAAAAAGATTCTGCACTGCAAAGGAAACAACAGAGTGAAGAGATAACCTACAGAATGGGAGAAAATATTTGCAAACTTTCTGACAAGGGGTTAAGTTCTAAAATATGCAAGGAACTCAAATAACTCAACAGTAAAAATCAAATAAGCCAGTTAAAAAAATGAGCAAGGGAGCTCAATCGACTTTTCTCAAAAGAAAAGATACAACTGCCCTATAAGTATATGAAAAAATGCTCAACATCACTAACCACCCGGGAAATACAAATCAAAACCACATTGAGATAGCATTTGTGGGGAAAATAGGATAATTTAGTCAGGCTCCCTTGACTCAGGTCTGGTTGGGGGTCAAGCAGCACATTTATGTAAACAAGTTGTGTGTGGGTGGAGTTAGTGCACATGAACACCAACGTCTCTTTTTAGTTTTGTTGCTATTGTGTGTTCTTCAGTTTGTGAAGCAAAGCTGGCCAACAGAGCTCACATCTAAAAATATAGCATGTTTACTCTGCTGGCAGCTGCTCAGTTTTTCTTTGGACTTTGCCAGTAGCAGTTGAGATTTGAGTTTCTCTTTGTACTGCTTAGCTCTCTGACGTGTGTGTGCAGAATAAAGATTATTCCTACTTCAACCAAGGCTCCAAGAACCTTTTTGCTGGTTACCTAGCTCATAGACCTGCATGTGAAGAGTTTGTGAATGGGCTTGAGGGGTCTGTGAGCTCCAGACCCCAGCCCTAGCTCTACACCATCTCACCCCAGTTACACTGGCTATTAACAAAAAGAACAAAAATAACAAGTACTGGTAAGGATGTGGAGAAAGAGGAACCCTTATACATTTTTATTGGGATTGTAAATTAATACAGCCATTAAGGAAAACAATATGGAGGTTTCTCAAACTATAGCCAGAACTATCATATAGCCCAGCAATTGTACTACTGGGCATATACAAAGGGAATAGAAAGCATCATGTCAAAGGGATACCTTCTCCTCTATGTTTATTGCAGCTCTGTTCACAATAGGGAAGATATGAAACCAACCTAAATATCCATCAACAAATGATTGGATGAAGAAAATGTGGTACATATACGTAATGGAATACTACTCAGCTGTAAAAAAGAATAAAATCCTGCCTTTTGCAGCAGCATAAATGAACGTGGGGAAAATTATATTAAGTGAAATAAGCCAGGCACAGAAAGAGAAACACTGCATATTCTTAGTCACATTTGGGAGCTAAAAACAGAGAACAAAACAAAACAAGTAAACAAACAAAAACAAATAAATAATAATAATAAATTGAACTGTTAAAAAGAGAGAGAAGAACTATGGTTAACTAGATACAGGAAAAGGGATGGAGGAGGAGAGACAGTGAAAGGCTGATTAATGGACATAAAAGTACATTGAGATAGGAAAAATAAGCCCTATTGGTGTACAGTCAACCCAGAAATTTATAATCAACAGTGTTTTATTGCTTGTAACCAAACAACTAGCAGAGAGGATACTAAATGTGCACATCACAAAGAAATGATTAAGATTTGTGATAATGAATAGGCTAATTACCCTGAATAGATCAACACACACTGTATACATGTATTGAAATATAACTTGTACTACCCCAGTATATGTACGATCAATATGTTTCAAGGAATCTATAGAAAAAATAAAACCTAGAATCAATAAGTCACAAGGTCTAAAAAATATAAGCATACAAAAATCAATTGCATTTATACTGTCAAACTGATGTTCACTAAAATTATGCTATTTAAGTGAATCATTGTGCAGTATATATGTATTGAAACAACACACTGAATACCACACAAATGTAAAAGTAAATGTTAAAATTTTAAAATTGAAAAAAAAATAAATAAAATCCCATTCGTATTCATTCAAGAACAAAAGTAATAATTACATATAAATCTAACAACTTGTGTACAGGTTGTTATGTCAAACTTCAAAACACTAATAAAATAAGATGATAGTCTTATTAAGATGATCTAAGTAATAGAGAAACATATGCTTATAGACTGGAAGACTGAAAAATAGTAGAGATTAAAATTTCCCCCAAACTGATATACAGGTTTAACCCAATTTTTATGGAAATCCAATCATGATTTTTTTTTGTAGATATAGGCAAGATTATTTTGAAATGTGTGTGTAAATGCAAAGAAATTAAAGTGGCTAATATAACTTTGAAAACACGAATAAAGTGGGAGGGAATAGTCTAGCAAAATTTCAAGACTATATATATATATATATATATATATATATATATATATATATA